>NC_136498.1:8685826-8688326 GCF_053919585.1 Euprymna scolopes
AATTTTGACTATCTTTGGGACGGTAGATATACTTCGATAGCATCATGATTAACGAATTTCTGAATCTACAAAGAGAGAAAGCGAAGGGGGATACACCCCCACACACAAACAAAAGCGCATTACTACTTGTGCTTCTACATTAATCATCAACAGTTATTCAAAAAAAGGAAGTGCAGTTTTTGTTACTCTCAATGAGCAGATGATTTTTTTATCTAGCAGTGGAGAGATAAATAGATGGGAACTTATAAAAAATAAAGTTAAAATGTGTTGAATTTTCAACAGGTTATTTTACAGAGCAGATGGGCCGAGAAAAATAGGCGTTTTTTTTTTCTAAACGAAAACTGGAATGGTAATCGCTTCTAAGTTGTGCGAGTAAAGCACCATAGATCAATACTATATATGTAGAAATTTTGGGTTGGGTTGGTTGGTTGTTTTACGGCAAATCAACCCTTTTCGGGTTATTTAATGCCGAATCCAAAGATTTTGAAGAATTTTTTTTTTAATAGAATATATTTGTTGTTTTCACGTCGGTTTCTATTGAACCCATAGTTGGGACCCTAACAGTACTACCACTCCGGGTCAGAGTGGACCTGTGAGCAATGGTAATTAAAGGGTGGCTCCACACTCCCCAAAGCCCACAAGCTGGGGCCTCACCACTGGATATAGTTTAAGGTCATATCCAGGACCCCCATTGAGGGACTTTTACCCTCTGCAGGGGACAGTCGGCGTATTCTAATGCCCCACCGACAGGGCCGTAGATATTTTGGAGAATTAGATAAGGGAGAAAACATTAATTTTTTTAACAGCATTATGTTTTTGTATACAAAGTATTTTCAACATTTGTCAAGAAGGATGAAAAGACAGCGAAAAGAGAGCACTAACCAGACCTCCGCTAGATGATTGCAAGGAGGACCGCAATCTTGGGTAGGCTTATTGCCATCCAAATTCAAGGGAAATCCAATAATAGCTTCCAAGGAAGAATCAGTGGTAAGAAACTGTTGCGATAACGCAAATTCATCTTCAAAGGATATCGAAAGAGGTGGAGAGAAACGGAAATCCGGGAAGGCTTTCTATTCTTCAGAATTCAGAAAACACTACAAGTTGTTGTCAAAGAAAAACCTTTGATTATGCCATGCGTGACGACTCCTAGTAAGTAAATAATAATAATAATAATAATAATAATAATAATAATAATAATAATAATAATAATAATAAACCGAGAAAACTGAATCCTTAATAACTGCAGCGCAAGATAACTCGATTAGAACAAATCACATCAAGCAAATATCAACAAAACACAAAAAACAGCAAATGCAGATTCCGTGAAAATAGAGACGAAACGATAAACTAAATAGTAAGTGAATGCACCAAAAAAGCACAAAAGGAATACAAGAACAGACAGGACCAAGTGACAAGGGCAGTACACTGAGAATTTTGTAAACAACTGTATCTCGAACGCGCAGACCAATGGTACATACATAAGCCAGCAACGGTCCTTGAAAATGAGACTCTCAAAATCCTATGGGACAGGGACGTACAAACAGACGTACAAACAGACAAACGAATACAAGCAAGAAGACCGGATGTTGTAATAATAAACAAGAAAGAAAAGTCCTGACAAATCGTAGACTTTGCTGTTCCAGCTGACCACAGGGTGAATATCAAAGATAAGGAAAAACGGAGCAAATACACAGAGCTAGCCAGAGAGCTGAAAGAAATATGGATGATGAAAAAAATCAAGATAATACCTATAATAGTAGGGACGCTATAAGCAGTTCCTAAAAATTTTGAAAAAAAAAATAAGAGAAATTAGAATCAGAAGAATGACTGCAAAGATACAGCGAATAGCAATGAAAACAGCCGAAATATTAAGAAAAACCCTTGAATACAAAGACTAATACTTCTGAGTCATATGTACGAGCCAGACAAACTGTTGCAGAGGTAAAAGTTTAAGTGTAACATGGAAATAAACACATTTAAACGGCATATCTGTAAGTCCGCTATCCGATCCCTCCCATTTCCTCATCATCGAACACCCTTCGCAAAGAGTTATGCGAAATAGTCGAGAAGGGTCCAGAACGATGAAAAGACCGAGCAAAGAGCGCTGACCAGATCTCCGCTGGACAAGTATGAAGACAACTGGGAACTTAGGGAGGCTTATTTCCTCTACAATACCAGTGAAGACCAATGGCCGCTGCCAGGGAGAAATGAATGGTAAGCGATCGTTGCGATAATGCAAATTTATTTGTCAATATATAATCGAAAGAGGTGGAGAGAACACGAAATCTGAAGAGACGTGTTGTCACCCAGCTTCTAAGGAAAGCCACAAGTTTTCAAGGAGAGTTCCTTTATTGCCTGTGTGAAAGTTCTGTTGTGAGCCAATAAAAAATTCACAAATAATTAAAAGAATAACAATACTTTATTATTATTATTATTATTATTATTATTATTATTATTATTATTATTATTATTATTATTATTATTGGCTCATCTGGACCTT
>NC_136498.1:8693326-8705826 GCF_053919585.1 Euprymna scolopes
AATGATTGCGTGACTAATGCTCCCATGCAACGTGGAAACGCAGACCACCTTGTTGCATCAGTTAACATCAAACTTAAATCTCACGCCAAGGTGAGGAGACATTGCTCAAAACAAAAAGATACTACAAAAGGGCTTACTGGGAAGTAATCAAAAAACAGATTAGAGATGCCTCATTGACCGATATCCTTTTTCGTCCTGCTGAACAGTCTGCCACTGAAACAACTGAATAGTGCTAAGCGAGCATTGAAGCACATTTTTCCACACTGAAGTATTAGTGCAACCCTCACTTACCCGCACGGTTCACTACAGCTGCAATTGTACGAAGACGGCATGCATTCCGCCTGGTCGTACGTCATAAGTCAAATACGAATAGGCAAAAAACTATAGATGCTAGAAAACATTATAAAAACGAAAAAGCGACAGCCAACGGAAAGCATGCTGAAATAACCTAGGAATACATAGAATCGCTAAAGGTGGGGACTAGTAATTTCTGAAAAATCTATAATAGTGTAGTAAATAAAAGGGAACTAAGTAATGTCCCTACTGTCCAAAAATCAGAAGATCGCATGCACAGCAACTGAGAAGGCAGAACTGTCTGCCCGGCTAATAATCTCTATATATACAACTCTATATCTAATATATAAATATATATATATAAATATATATATATATAGAGAGAGAGAACGAGATAGATAGATAGATAGATAGATAGATAGATAGATAAATTCAAATGTCGAAAGACATTTCGAATAAATTCAAAATGTTCTCTGATTGGTCCAAAGTAAAAGTATTTGTTTTTACTCAAGATAGGGTATGCGCAAACGATGTGCGCACAAACAAGTTTAGACATTTTAGTTTGGACACCGTGGCGTAAACATCGCCAGCTAGGTCATTAATTGTGCACGAGTATACAATGAAAAGATAACATGCAAGATCCACACTACATGATGTAAAAATCAACCCTTCTCATGTCCGGATATCATAGAAAAAACTTAGGCACCTCCAAGGCGTGTGGGCCTGCTCTCATCCCTGCTGATACTTATAAAGAAATACTCAGATGAGCTGGCCCCCGTACTGTCCAATCTCTACAATAAATGCATTGCTGAATCTTCCTTCACTAACAGCTGGAAGATGGACTTAGTGATACCAGTGTACATTAATTTTAGTGAAAGGACTGACTCTGTACATTATCGTCTTATCAGTCTCCTCGTTCTATTTTTCTAAAATTTTTGCGACCTTAATTAATCAAGCTTTGGTAAACAACCTCATAAAGCAAATCTTCTCTCTGACAAACAGTATGGATTTATGCAATGTTGTTCTACTGCGGATATTGTAAAAATATACACATGCACTGTATATGGCGTTCGACAAAGTTAGACACGAAGTGCGGCTTATGTGAATTACATCATACGGTATAAGTGGACGTATACTAAATGCAGGGTGTTCCAAAATATTTGACCCAATTTTGTAGGACAATAATTTTGACAATTTTCGTTGGAATGACCTCAAATTCTAACACCTTGTGTAAAAACGTTTTAAGTTTTTGTGTGTAACGTTTGGCATTTCTATCTTTTCAGGTTAAGAAAGTCCGTTCACTTCAAAGGAAAGGCATTTTGCGTGTTAGAGTATGTTCGGACTTAGTCACCGAAGACAGTGCAGCGTGCTTTCTTCACAAATTTTGGAAAGAAGGCACAAACTACACGACAAATCAGAACCAAAAAATTAAAGAAAAGGTCTGCTCATGCTACAGCGAGTTTTGCACGAGCTCGAATAATGAGTCGACATGTGAAGAGTCACAGGCGGCGCTCATATTGACATTTATGAAAATCTGTGATAGAACCAAGAAATATTTGTACTTTTGTTTGTAAATTTAACTAATAACACTGATGACGTTCAACATAAAGTGTATTAAGTTTCATTAAGATCCATCGAGTAATTTCTGAGATATGGGCGTTTAGAATGGGGTCAGACATTTTGGAACAGCCTGTATAATTAGATCCTTCTTGAACAATAGGACCATCTAGGTTGTCATTTATGTACGTACTTCCAAGCAGCATAACCTTAATGCGGCATTGCCCCTGGGGTCGATTTTAGGATAACTATTTCTCCTAATATTCATAAACGACCTCCCTGATAATATTTTGTCCGAGATATATTTGCTCTATAACATGCACTAGAAAAGAACGGATGTAAATAAATCTAAGACAATAAGAGTATCATTAGAAAATTACCCCCAAATCGTAGTGAAATGCGACAAATCACAATCTACCTTAGAACTCTTCCTTCAAACTCCTCCGTTTAATATTCAAGGGTAATATGAACTGGAACAAATACATTTTGAAGGCTGCTTCTAAGAAGGTAGGTTCCCTCTATTGAGCATAAAGACTACTTGCGAATTTCCTGTACCTCTATAAGGCCACCATACGCCTATGCATGGAGTATTGTTGCTACATCTATGTTCGTGCATTTACTAATCGTCTCTCCCCATTGAATGGTGCCAAAAAAGGACCCTTTTTGTCAACTAAGCCCAACTCCTGTCCCACTGCTGCAATGTCGCATTTTACAAATAAACTCATGAGCAAAAAAAAAAAAATGGGGCAAGAGTGAAAGAAGGAAGAAATCGATTTTTCAATATTTTTCCATAAATTTTTGTTAATTTTAACTGAAAATTTCAATTTTCTAGATCATTATTATTATAGCATATAATAATAAATGAAAAGATTAATCCTAAAAATAGTAAGACCGCATCTTGGCGAGGATATAAAAAAACCGAATTGCAGGATTAAGGCAGTTCAAAATGACTTACAAGCAGAGGTTTTATATTTTAAGGAAAGAAAATGTCAAAAGATCTTTTTCTGCAGTGAATCGAATTGGTCAAAGTTTGGAGTCGAACGCTTAGTAAAAGGGAAGTCTGGATCTGGTTGCCCTGGGGCATCCACTTTGAAGGACCACCAAAGGCTTAAATTTACTGTTTTGAAAGATCGAAACAAAAATTATGTTGACCAGTGTAATGAATTAAAAACAGGGCCTGAAAATTATTTTTCTAGATATACAATATCTAGACGAATAAAAAGAAATGGGATTTACCTGTAAAAAGGTGTGCAAAAAGCCATTTTTATCTAAGAATACCATGAAAGATAGAAAGATATTTTTCTCATGTTATGGCAAGAAAGATACAGACTGGTTCAGGAATGTTTTCTGATTAGATGAATCAAGATTTTGACTTGTTAGTGATGCTTCCGATGCTCCAGAACTGTGCAATCGAAGAACTGCAGAAAGATTTTCACGAAGTTGCATAAAAACGACAGTTAAATTCGGGGGTGGTGGGATAATGGTATAGGGAACTTTTACTGCAGGAGTTGGGGAACTTATTAGATGTGAGAAGTCAATCAATGCAAAGGAATACATTTGAATATTATAAACAGGACTGTTACTAAGTATGCAGAAGCTGGAAATATCCCAGAACATTATTTTTCAATGTGATAATGCCCCTGCACACATTGCTAAAGTCACAGAAAAATGGTTTTCTGATAATTCAATTAATGTGATATTTATACCAGGTCAAAGCCCCGATTTAAACTCAATCGAGAATATTTAGTCCATAATATCTCGTGCATTGGCTGGAAGAACTTTTTCGAACAATGACAAACTGTGGGAAGCTGTACAAAATGAATGGAATAGCATCTCTTTTTCACAGTGTTTCACTTTGGTTGAGACCATGTCTAAAAGGATTGATCTTTTAAAGAAATCAAAAGAGAATGCGATTCCATCCTAAGCATTTATTAAAGTAAATGTATTGTTCTGTGTTATTAGTCTCGTTTAAGTTTCCTTGTTCAATCGTTCTTTGTTCAATATAGCTTTTAGTGCAATAAAATGTATAAAATTTGTTTGGCCCATTTTTTTTGGTTTGCTCACGAGTGTATGTTAATGGAATATGCTCTGATGAACTCGTTACTCTGGTGCCCCATCGACTTACATATCTCTGACAAACCTCGTTAGTAACAAAATCTTACCACTTCACTGTTGAGGTCCCTAACTGCTAGAAAGGTTTCTACTTTCTTCCCTCAAACAGCTAGACTTTGGAATTCCCTTCCCGCTAATTGCTTCCTTGAGTGTATTAGTATGCAGAAGATTAAATATAACGTAAATCAACATCTTGTTAATCTTTTCTACGCATTATCCCAAATCGTAGCCCTTTACGTCCAAATGGTGATATGTCTTATTAAAGGTAAACGTAAGTAAAAAAAATACTAATTGATTTCAATAGAGCCACATATGGATTCTGATTAGAACACTTGAAAAAAATCACCGTTTTGAAGCCCAAGCGGATTTTTAAGTGACATCATGCCACAAGGGAGGGGGAAAAAACAAACACACAAACTTATTCTATCATCGAAATTTTGACCAAACAAAACGCTTATTTTAAAAGACTTCTGCCTTATGATAACTTCTTGAACTTACATATTTCAATTCAAAATTAAACAATGATTACATCGAGAAAAATACATTATAAATAATAATTTTGATAAACCATTTTTGTAAATTGTTATGGATTGGAACAAATATTTTTTATTACTAGCTTATTTATTGATGAGGTTTTTATATCTACGATTTTAGAGATTTGTCAGCGATGTATGCTTTTTTACCAGAACTTTCCGAAATGTCATCCAAAGTTTTCCTAGGTGTGAAAAATATTGCCTGTCTTATTAATTAAATATGTAAGCTTGTCTTACTAATCACTTCACTGAAACGAAGAAAAAATATTTTCAAATAAGATTGTGACACCTAGGTACCTCCAAAAGTCACCACAGAATTACACCCCCTATATGTAACACGATGTACCTTTAATATAAATAAATTTTATCAATATAACTTTTATACCATTTAAAAGAAGAAGGGAAAAATAAACTAGCAATAATTTTTTAAAATTATTTCATCGTTCGAAAATAATGAATTTGTGAGACGAAAATCGTGTTTATATAATTGGCGCTTTAAAATAACGCTCCCATGTAGTAAGCATTTCGAACATGAAAACATGCCCGTGTTTAATAATTCTAGCAAAAATCAACTATTTGTCAGATTTTAGTGAAAATGTCGATACTTATCCATTTTAGAATGAAATTACATATAAAATGCAGTTTTCGTAAGATATACGAGGGGGAATATTTTTACTGCCCCCCCCTATTTATTTTTTCGAAATTTGAACAAAATATATTAAAATCTATCGAAATTTCGATTTATTATGAAACATAAGAGTTCAAATAAGTAACATATATATATATATTAAATTAAATACACGTATTGAACAAAAACTTACCTTCAAGTTGCAATTAAAAAATGAAATAAATTTAATAACATTATGTTTGTTTAATAGCGTTTTTTCGAATTAATATATACTATAATCAGTTGAATTGCCAAGAAAAAGAAACTTCCTAAAAATTCATTGATTTTTAAAAGATTAAAACAATTAAAATTCCATTATTTCCAAATGTTCCGTTACAACAAAGATTTTTAATTGTGTTTACATTTTTTTAATATAAAGTCTTAATATAGACATGGCTATATATATATATATATATATATATATATATATATATATATATATATATATATATATAATTTTTAATATACAGTCTTAATATAGACATGGCTATATATATATATATATATATATATATATATATATATATATATATATATATATATATATATATATATATATATATAGGATTAATAAGCAGGCTCGCACCCGTATCACGTCAGAGGAAAAGTAAGTGAAAAAAAAACTGTCTTACTGATATGTCCACCGGGCGTGTTGATGTCACGGACGTTCGAAATAACGCATTATATGAGACGTCGTTGAAGCGAGCGTTGAATGACAAAATGTCAGCGAAAAAAACGACCCTCCCTGTACAAAAAACGCCCAGTTGAGGATGAGGGAATTAATGTTTTGGGCCAATTTTTCGATATTTGTCGTTCTTCAAAAATTACCGATATCCTGAAAATCTATCGTCTCTGTCGAAAGTCAGGCAGATAAACAAACATACATACATACAGTTAAACAGATGTTTGCCATTTATATTATGGATGATGTTGCGTAGCCTCAGTTTATTCTATAAATACATTTATTGCTTGTGGTCTTTCAGAATTTCTCATCGTTTACAAGCTTGTTTGAATCCTTTACTTTGACTTCATTTTAATATAGATTCATATTCTAGTAGCTTCTCTCCAAGCTGGATGCGTGTAACGTTCTTGTTAATCTTGCTGTTTTCTTCCTATATATAGACTCTGTTTTTTTTTAGATAAAAACCAAAAAATGTCTTCCATCTTTGCAATGATCACATTTCATTTTTCTTAGCTCTTTATATCAATCGGCCTTTTGCCTTGTCTAGAGCTATTAAAAAAATTAATGAATACAATAATACTGCGAAGACTTTCTCAGACAATCATGGTCACCAAAAGAACAAATACATTTAAGAAAACAGTAGAGTTAAATTATTTCACACACACACACACACACGTATATATATATATATATATATATATATATATATATATATATATATATATATATATATAATATACAGCTGAACGTCTGTGTGTGTGTCTGGTCACGAATAGGTTGGCTATTTAAAAAAAACTGATTACATATAATGATAGACGATGTATCGAGACACAGGAATGGGTATGTTTGATCTGGCAGAACGGCGGTTCATTAAAATTGTGGAGTCTGCGTTCGCGCCTGGTCCACAAAGTATGGAAATAAAAAATTGAAAAATTAAAAAAAAGAACGTTTACAAGTGTTTTTGATATAGATGTATATAATAATACTTTGATAAGTATGTTTTAACTTAAATAGGGTTAATATAATGAAATTGTCGGGGCTGCTTTCGCGCCTGGCCTCCATAAAATCGAAATAGGCACAAACTTTAATAAAGACTTTTCATATCTATCTGCGTAAGTATACTTTGATAATTATGTTTCAGTTTGAAGAAATATGGTATAATAAAATTATGGGGTGTTCGTTCGCTCCTGACCTCCATAGAATGGAAATATTACAAAGTTTAACAAGTTTTTTTTTATATATAGATCCACAGAATATTATGATAATTATTTCAGTGTGAACAGGTATGGTATAATAAATTATGGGATTTATCTATTTTATTTTTACTTTCATCATGTTTTGCTTTTGTTTTGATACCCCCAAATTCAACCCAAATTAACAACCCTTCCTTTTCATAACCTATCATACTCTCATAAATCAGAGTCCATTTTCTGTCGGCTGTTTTTGAACCCAGTCAACGACGGGTACTTTTGCTAGTATATATATATATATATATATATATATATATATATATATATATATATATATATATATATATATATAACGTGCACGACGAAATATGTGTCAATGGATAATTATATTTTGAAAACAATATATATGTCGCTTCCCATTTGGGAGTACAAAATTGGAAAAAGGGAAAATTATTCCCAACTCGCATTTAGGTAAAAAATGCACTTTTCTAAGAATAATTGAATTCACTCAAAACGAACCGCAAAAACGAAAACAAATAAATAACATCTACGTAAATTGCGATGTGTCCAAACAGCCGAGTAAGATAGATCAGTGATAGAAGTTCAAGCTTCAAGTTCTTTCTATAGGGTCCCGATTTCGAATCTCGCTATGTTAAGCAACTCTGATAAGCCGTAGACGGCGAAACACCTCTAAGTGAATGAGTATGTTTTAAAAGCAATATATGTATATATATATATATATATATATATATATATATATATATATATATATATATATATATATATATATATATATATACAGACAAGAAAGTCCGTATTGTAATTTTTTTTTAACTGCAAATATAAGCTAAATTTAATGTTACTGTTTAAACAAGCTATACCTCATTTGATTGGCCGTTTATTCTTCTATAATTGTACCTGTTCACATTTTACTTTTAATTAAAATATTCTAGTGGTCATATCAATTTAAATTCAAATTGAGGAAGCAAAAAGAAAGCCTGCACAATAGAAAACTGTTATTTAAATGTAATTGTAGGGCATTAATGCAACACAAATACAACACAATGAACGAGTTGATATTTAGTAGCATAATCTTTCTGCAATTTGAGAGTCTGCAATTTTTGGAGAATTCCTTAAATTAGACTGCATCAGCACTCAACTTTTCTTTACTTTTTGTCCAAAGTTCTTCCTTATTTGAAATGTTGTCATTGCGTTGATTTTGCTTGATGTAATGCTATACGTTTTCGATAGGACTGAGGTCTGGAGATTGTGCAGGCCAATCCAAACACGGAATATCATGCTCTTACAGGAACCTCTTGACGTTGCCAGCTGTGTGAATGGGAGCATTACCCTGCATGAAGATGGGATTATCATCAAAATTTCGACCAAAGTAGGGTAGAAAATGCTCAGTCAACATATTAATGTACTTTTTTGAATTACTTCGACCGTGAAAGCGAAATATAGGCCCTGGACCATTGATACTAATAATGCCCCATACCAAAGCTAAACCTCCACCACTTTTAAGCGTTGAAACTGAGCACCTAGGATTAAATTCTTCGTCTTTCCTCCGACGGATGTACTGCTTACCATCACTTCCTAGCCTATTGAACTTGCTTTCGTCGCTAAAAAGCACTTTTGACTAATATGAAGAAGCATGATCTTCATTACATCTGACGGCGCTTTCTGTTCTTTACAGATTTCATTGGCTTGCGTCTTGCAACATATCATCACAAATTAAATTATTTTAATCTGTTCTTGACTGTTTTAATCTGATCTCGACTGTTTGGATACACTTTTTAACAAGATTACACTGTTGTTGGATTTGGGGAGCCGTTTCAAATCTGATTCTAGATAGCATTGTCTTACCTCTTAGAAGTAACTCTAGTACGACCAGATTTGGGGGTATCATGAACACTACATTTTTGAATAATTGAATTAAATTATAATAACAAACGCCATTTATGATAAAATATATTATTTTTGCCTTTATTTATTTTCCTTCATAATAATTGATCAATCAAGCTTTAGATTTGTCCTAATACTTGTGAAAAGTTCAGAAAACCTCCTTTTTTCTATTTTTACATCAAACATAAATTTTTGACATTTTATTTCTTAGTTTTAATATTACTTTTAGTCACTTGTAAATTTCATGATTAAACTCATTTTTCCCTTCTTATTTTATTATTAATAATAACCAATAATAACTAATGAACCACACTCTTGTTCCAGAAACAATCATACAGTATTTTCTCAATTCTTTATTGCATAAATCAATTTGACAAAACCATTCATTAGAATTAGGTGGCCCTTAGCAGGGCCGTTTTTGTAACTCTCTAGGTTCATGCAAGTTTTTTTGGATATCACAACCATCATCTACGGAAATCAAGGTCTTCATAGTTATAGGTAATTTTCAAAAAGAGAGGCAACAACTTTTTGTAAACCGTAACGGGCTACCGTGTTTTGAAAAATCTCACTTTAAACGACATTTGCAGATATAATTAATGCTTATAATTTTCACACCCTGTTTTTATTTATTTTTATTTTTTGGTTTCGATTCTGTAAATCATTCTTCATCTACTGATACATGGGAAGTTTACACATCCTAAAATTAATTTTATAATTTATTTTTAAAGATTTAAAAGTGTGCATATTTTAGCGTTTTCGTAAAAAAAGACTTTTCATTATCCACCTCTGAAAGATAATAATTATTGCTAAAATGTTCAATGAATCTTACACTTACAAACGCAAAAGACTTTAAAAATTTAACACAATTAAAATTTCGTATTTCAATCTCCGATATCGAAGGAACCCTATGAAATTTTTATTTGTATTTCATTTTTCCACACTCATTCATCTTTGTATTACAAAATGAGGGTGTGCTTAATAGATCGCTTCGACTTTAGGGGCGGGGGCAAACAGAGGAGAAATTTGCCATGGGGATGAAGTCCATAAAAATATTCATACAATGAATATGAAAAAAAAAGTACTGTTACAAAAATCAAAAACACTCCATAAATTTAGCGGCCACTATATATGTGGCTAAATATTGACCAATAATTATGATGGTTAAAAAAAATCAAAATAAAGGTTAGCTAACGAGGTTTCGTCCCTCGCTCCACAGAGCTAAATCGAGGAAAATGCGATTAAAAATTGTCATGAATATAGCGGGGGGGGCGAAATAAAAAGAAATAAGCGGGGAAAAAATACATTCAAATCGAATTAAGTTTTAAGAGATTCTCTTTTGGATGCAAAGAGAAGGTCTAATGAAAATGGTTTTTAGAATTTTTAAATAAAACGGTGTTCTGAGTAATACATATGGTTCTTCAGTTTGGGAACATCATATAAATAACTTTACGTGTTCTACGAATTTCAGTGCCGACATTTTTACCATCTTATAAGTCGCACTCACCCTTTCATTTAAAAGGAATAATAAAGGTTCAAATAAAGACCCTGAGGTACACCCGCATTTATATCATATAGTTTAGATGTACAGTCGTCGACGACACTCTGGATTCTTCTCTTATTTAAGAATTTAATTATGTGAAGTATTTCTCCGGTGATACCGCATGATCTGATTTTCCTGAAAAGACCATATCCTGTCAAAAGACTTAGCTATGTCTCTACTACCCTCCCACCCTACTTTGTCCAGTGCATGTTATATACGTTCAGAGATTACAGTTAGGGTATCTGATGTTGAACGGGCTTGCCTAAATACATATTTTTCGTTAGTCAGAAGTTTAGCATCTGTAAGATGATGGATAAGAGCTTTATTAATTATGGAGTCAATATTTTGGCGAAAAAGGAGAAGAGGTTAATGAGGCGATAACTTTATATGTCAGTTCTTTCACCATAATTCTTGAAAACCGGTACAACAGAAGCAGTTTTCCACTAGTCAGAAAAGCAAGATTGGTAAGGCATTTGCTGTATAGTTTGGAGAGGACTGGAGCAATCTCAGCGGATCATTTTTTAATAGTACAGCCAGGATGAGATCGGGTTCATGTGCTTTTAAGTTGTCTATGTTTTTTATGATATGTACCTGAGAAGGGGTGATGTTCAGATCATCTAGTGTGGTGTCAGCCCTCAAAGGAAAATCAGGGAGGGGTGTTTGTTGGGTCAAATGTAGAGTTTGAAGCAAACAAACTGACAAGTATATTAGCCTTTTCGCTTGATGTGAAAACAACCTCATGATTGTTTGATAGTGGAGGAATTTTGATTGCCCATTATTTACTACACTTTTGTAGATTTTCCAGAAATCACGAGTTCCTAATTTCTGCGCTTCGATACGTTTTTTGGTGGTCTCTTAACTGTTACTATTTCTTTCTTGCAATTACTTCTAGCATCTATAAACTTTTGTCTGCTTGTACTGGACTTATGTCAGGTAAATCTGCGGTATGCATGCTGCCTTTGAGCAATGCTATCAGCTTTGGTTGGGTCGGGAAAGTAGAGGTAAACCATTGGGCGAAGTGTGGTTTGCTATAGAATTTTGCATTGTGATAAGAGCTTCAATTGCCGCTTTAAACCAGTCAGTGGTCTCATTTGCGTACTGGTCTACAGAAAAATAAAAATATTCTACCATGGGGCATCTCTGACGAGATACCTGGTGGCTTCCTAGCCAGCCTTCTTATAATGCCTTGCCGTACTTTTTGCAGGTATTTTTTCGTTGTTTGTGTTAGCGATGTAGTGTCTGTGGGAATGGATTTTTGATTGTGTTTGCTGAATTGGGTGGTAATAGTTAGGTTTGTATTGCTTAGGATTGTATATAAGTGGGTATTTTTGTGGAGATGTATTGTGTGGTATGTTGTCTGGTGTGTTGTGTTTGTTAAGGGCGCGGGTTCTTGTGTAATTTTGAGGTGTTATTAGTGTGCGTTTTGGCTGGGTCAGTTGTTGGGAATTTGTGTATGACGTGGATATATTGTGGTTGTGTGTAGTTGTATCTGTTGTGTGGATGTGTTTGTGTATGGTGTATGTTTCGTTTCTTATCTTTGTTATGTGATCTCTGTTTTTGCGGATATCGTGTAAGAGTGTTCTGTTCCTGGTTGTCATTGTATGTGTTTGTCGATTGTTTGCTTCTTTCTTTTTCCAGCAGGTTTTTAGCCAGGTTATTTTCCGTCCAATGATTTCCCTGGATTTTTCCTCCTCTTTTTTACATTCAGAATCCCAGAGTTCCAAGAGGAGTTAGTGTGTCTCCTTGGGGCAAAGTTCCTTGATTTTTTTAAATATGTTATTGTCAATTTCTGTGTACTTCTCCGTAGAGTGTACTTTCTTGTCTTCCCGTATGTCGATTTCGGCCTGAAGTGCACCCTCACACACGAAGAAAAAAAAAAGAAAAAAAAGCACAATAAAGCACGCGCCCACTTTCACGGGTGCGCGCGTCCATACCCAGTACAGTACAATTTCTCTAAACTAAACAAACAATTAGAAATTATACGTATGTATGTGTATGTACGCGCGTGTGTGCATGTATA
>NC_136498.1:8708326-8745826 GCF_053919585.1 Euprymna scolopes
AGCTATATATAAATACTGGTATTTATATTAGATTTAAGTTTACAATGCACAAGGTAGCACACCATCTTTTTTTTATTTTATTATATATATATATATATATATATATATATATATACATGTGTGTGTGCGTGTGTGTGTGCGTGTGTGTGTGCGTGCGTGTGTGTGTGCGTATAAATTAAAAGCTTCTTCTATAAGGGAATACCGATGAAGCTGACAGACATTTTCTTTAATCAGAATTCACATTGGTAGTTCATAATCACACTTGACCTTTTGTCTCATCTCATTCAAATAATGTGGATATACTACATTTCCTCAAGTTTATGTGTGACCATTGAACTGGCGTCGAAAAGCGCATGCACACATAGTGACACGCGGCACATTCGCACACCTACTTTCGCTCACATTTTATTTATCGTATCGCGTTTCAACACTCACCGTCCATATAAGAAATCAGCGATCAGAGACTGGTGATGCAGAAAATCCTTTGATGTGTACACGTATCAACATTCGCCTTTGTTAGAACTCTCTGCTATGTTTGAAAATATAAACAAGGAAAAAATCGTCCATCCGTGTTAGGGTGTTTATATATATATATATATATATATATATATATATATATATATATATATATATATATATATGTATATATACATACATGTATATATATAGAGAGAGAGGGAGACAGAGAGGAAGAAAGAGAGAGAGATTGAGAGAGGGAGAGAGAAAGAGATATAGAGGGGACAGAGTAAGAGAGAAAGAAAAATAGAGAGATATATAGAGTGAAGCAAACAGCAGCATATAGACAGAGAGAAAGAGAAAGAGAATATGAAGAACGGAGGAAAATAGACAAATAGACGGAGAGGGATAAAGTAAAATAAAAATAGAAGTCGCCAGAAAACACTATACAAGTAAAAAAAAATCTAGTTTAACTGTGTCGGTGCTTTATCTAACGGAATACATGTAAAAAGGCTAGACGAAAAACAAATTCCATAGGGGAATAAATAATGAAAGACAAGAGATTTACCAGTTTAGTTTGGATTAATGTCTTCAGAAAAAAATCATGCAATCAATGATCTGAACTTGTAACTGTTGTTGGCAAAATATTTTTATCTCTTAAAAACATCTTTTTAAATGATATGTGTATTAAAACATCTGCTGATAATTCAACAACAATATAATCGATATTGTCACAAGTCTGATTTGTTTTCAAATCAAATTAGCTCAAAAATCTAATTTGACGGAGAGAAACGGATGCGATTTCCTTAATCAGCAGTGCAAAACATACAATAAATCAGTTTAAGAAATCTAGACACCATTAAAATGTAAAGAAAAATGTTGCCCAGTGTTTTTGATACGAACAGAAACAAACTGCACAGTTAAATGTCAATGGACGAAACTGTACACAAATTATTCGCAAAGAACAGAAGATGAGGGAGATTTACCCAAGGTTTGTCCCAAGGATGCTGTCCACAACCATATCCTTGTAACAGCCTATTTAACCGAGATACGCATTAAGACAACCCCCCTCCCCATAGTTCAGACCTTTTTTTGAGTTATTCAATATTATTTTTTTATTCTATTATTTTAATGTTATTCAATAGGCTAAAGGACAAGGTTAAAAGCTGTGTTTATGGGAGAATTGTGGTGATTAATAGACAGTGACGAGTCCAAGAAGTGGCTGAAACGGTACAACAAGCGTATTGCAGCCGGAGGATATTACTTGGAAAGTGATTAGGGGTTCATGTGTTCTAGCAATAAAATTGCGCATGCGGAAAAGTTTCGAAACTTATTGGATGGATCTCCTTTTTATATTACAATTCTGACTTTTGAATATATATATATATGTATATTTGTAACTTCATATATATATATATATATATATATATATATATATATATATATATACGAGCAAACACTTTAAAAAAGAGTTAAACACATATTTAATCTGAAAAGGAGACACTTGATAGTTTCGAAGAAATACTTTTCTTCTCATCAGAGGGTAGGAATTAGCAAAATGCGGGATCGGATTTTGCCTACAAAAGTATTTGATGAAACAATAAGTAAGTCGAAGATCTTACTTGATAACAAAAAAGTGAAGCAGAGGGAATATGGTGATGAAAAAGGTGATTACATGTGAATAGATAGTCTGGTGAAAGATAAATAATCCAATGACGGTAAAATCCAACAATATAACTTCAAGAAAGTTAATTGAATTTCTATTTGCAAAAGTAAAATCCAAGGAAATCCCGTAATTGGAAGATGGTCCAAAATAGTCCAAAGGCCGACATCCATGTAATAATTCACAAATATGTACAAGGGAAAAGAGGGAAAATTCCAATAATATTAATAAAAGAAAAATAAGATATGCTTTCATCACTGCTGCCGGGACATAAATATAGATGAGAAAGATCGGGGAAGAAGAAGAGAAAAAATGGTGATAGAAGTAAATATGAAATAGAAAAACAAATGTCAAAATGACCCAGACAGGAAATGTTAAAAGGCGCGAAAAATATATAGGGCAAAATAATATAGGTCAACAGTAATGTACAGTTTATTACTTAAGAAAATGTCTGCAAAAGTTGTTAAAAGACACTAAATGGAAAATAAATAAATAAATAAATTAATAAATAAATAGAAAATAAAAATAAAAAATAAAATATAAAATAAAAAATAAAAATTATTTAAGGGGAAAGGATGGCCGGTATCTGCATTTTCAGGAAAAAGCAAGAAAGTAAGTAAGTAAATGCATATAGTAAAATATAAGTAAATATACATACACGATATGAAAGTGTGGGTAGATTGATATATTAGATAGATAGGAATATGTAAAGACTAAAACAGAAGAAAAAACAATAAAGTAAAAGTGTAGAAAAAACAATAAAGTTAAAGAAAAAATTATATTTCTATCTAAAAGGTAAAAGTAATAACTATGTAATTTCAAAATTGTCATAATTAAATTTGGACTTATGTTTACAGAAAGAGATCAGTTCATTTTTAGAATTTATTATATTGTTACTTTGAGGGGAAGTAATTATAGTTATAGCTCCGGTTGTGCAGAGGCGACATGACTTAGAGCCTGGAGTATGAGACTTAACTTTTTTATGATGGTCCATTTGATTGAGAATGGGGTATTATTAAAATTAAGTTTTTTAATTATAGTGGTTAGAGAAGTTCCTTGGTTATTATTAGAATTATGGTTGTTATAAGAAGAAATGTGGGTTGATATTCTTTTCATAATTAATGTTGAAGTATTGCCGATACATGTATGTACTTTATTAAAAGCTCGAGGTCTGGTATTAATATTAATTTGCATGTGTGTATTAGTTAAATTGTTTGAATTTTGTTCATAGTGTTCAACAACTGGTGGAACAATGATTGTATGAGGACTATTTCGGGTGGGGGATAATTAGTGTTGTTAGTGTTAGGATGGCTGTTAGGAGAAATATTATTATTCTCATTAATGTTATCATTATTATTATTATTATTATTATTATTATTATTATTATTATTATTATTATTATTATTATTATTACTAGTTGTATGATTGTAGATGGAGGGGCTGCTCGAGTGGTGTATTGGATTAGTAACTATATCAGATGGGGGATGGGAAGAAGGATTACTTGCAGACAAAATATTAGTGTCTGTTATGGGAGGATTACGCGTGAGCTCAGTAATTGTGCATGAATATATAACATCTTTATAGATGCAATCATTATTGAGTAGGCAAAGATGTTTGTTATTACAATTATGGTTAGTTTTGGGTTTAATTGAGAAAGGGATTTTTTGGGCTGATTTAAATTTTTTTTGTTATTAGATGTTAAGATTCTTTGTGCTAAATTAGGCATTGTTGAATAAGAAATCCTGATTGAATGTTTATTGAAATAGAACTATATCTGTGTGGGTATTTGAAAGAGTTTTTTACAATGTTGAAGAATTCCTTAGGTATATTAGTTTTGACATTTAGGTTAAATGGAGGCTTAAACAAATATTTTTCTTTCTCCTGATGCGACTGGGTGGGTTAGAGGTATTGCGATTAGTATTTTGGTTTTGATTATATATGTATACTGGTTCATTGTTATTGATAGTGTCAGATCTTGTACTTTGAACTGGTTTCTTACGAGTCATATTGTGTGATTACAGATTTAAGATGGCCTGTAGGAGGAGCATAATTGTTGTATTTAATCTTTTTTTGTGTCTTGAGTTCCATAAGGCATTATTGAAGAAAGTAGCATAGTTTTTTTATCAGCAGAAAGAGCAGAAATTATTCAAGAGACGGATGGTACTATAGATTTTATAATTGAGTTGACGTGGTTAGAAGATTTATGGACGTATAAAAGCGTAAGATTAGGTTTATGATAGGGGCTATGAGTTTCAGTGTTAAAATTAAGTGTAACATCTCGAAAATGTGATTTTTTTGTTTGGTTCGATGATTATAGAAAGGCCAAAGTTATTAAAGAAGCTATGTCATTTTTTAATTGTTTTGTTGTACTCCCTTGGCCTTGCTGTTGTAGTAAAAAGGGCATCGTCTCTATAAAGGCCCCCTTGGATATGTTTAAAGTGGTATTTAAGTAATTTCAATAAGAAGAGTCTCACTAAATTGGTAACTTCTGCAGAGTCAGAAACACCCATCAAGATGTCAAAATTATCAGGGGTGTCCTTTCTAGTCCAAAGCTTATTGTTAAATAGTATAAGGGACTTTCTCGCTAGGAGAATTAATTTAATTTCTAAATTAGTTAAGTCAGAATTTCGTTTAGCAAAGAAAAGAGCCTAATTTAAAAGGATCAGAGAAACTGATTGATAATAATTTTGGATATCAGAGGTTATGAAGTTAAGGAGGTGTTTATTTTTAAGGGAGACACACCAATCAATTACGGAATCTGAATTCAGCCAAAGAGGGAAACTTACTTTTTATTTAATAGAAGGGATGATTCTATCTAAGATATTTTTGCTTACATCTCCTAAGTCAAAGTTAGATGGGCAGATCAATCTGATGGAGGGGTCGTCATAGAAATTAGGTTTATGATCCTTGAGGGTGAATCTAGGGATACCCGGAGAAATTATTTCAGTAAAGTTATGAATATTCATAGAAGTCAGTAAATGTTTAGCTTCAGAATTAATGGAATCTAAAGTCTTAAGAGGGACTATTTTATAAGATTTATTAAGTTCTTAATACAAAAGTTTTTTATATGTAGGATAGTTAAGTTTATAATAATTTTTTGTCTTGTCAGCAGGGACGAATATATGTTTATTCTTTTTAACTTTTTCGGCAAAATTATTTATTTTTCGAGTAATCGGATTATAATGGTGTTTTTGTTTCTTAAATTTAATTTTGGACTAAATTTAACATAGAACTCTCAAACTTTTCGAAGTAAGGGTTGTATTTGGGGTAGGCAGTGGTTTTTAATCCGTAAAATTTGGCAGCAATTCTTTCGAATTTCTTTTGTTCTCTATGAGAGTTGATAGGGAGTTCATTTGTTAAGATTTCTGGGTGAAGTTGGTCTTCAGAGGAAATAGGCGCTTTAAGCTTATTTTTTAATGCTAAAGTCATCCACCTGATAGTTTTTTAGGAAAGTGTTCAAAGCGAGAATAAATTTGTGGATATATTCTTGTTGGGTAGGAATAGGGATATTTTTGTCAGACAGAGGAATGTGTTCCTTTTCAAACATATCTGGAGAGAATAAAAAGCTCAACAAAACTTATAATAAAATGAAAATTACAATTAAATTTAACAAAATGATCCAAGATGGTAAAAATAAAGTATAATATAAATATTAAAGAATAAATATTTATAAAGTTATCTCAGCTAGATGTAAAAGCTCGATAGAACCAAATAGGAGATAGAGCTTATAATACGAGCAAACAGTTAATAAAGCATTATATATATATATATATATATATATATATATATATATATATATATACTAGCATTTCAGCCCGGCGTTGCTCGGGATTTTGGAGGTGAATGTTCAGCAAAAAAAAAGTGGTAGTAAGAAGTCAAGCTCGAACCCATACCGCGAAGGAGGAAAAGAATAAAAGAATAACGATGCCGTCTTTGCTGTTACGACCACCGCCAAACCGGAAGTGACGTAGGTTTAAATTAAGGCTAGACAATCGAAAAGGAGGGATAACTTTCGACAGTATCGGCGAAAAAAGCGACCACTACCTGTAAAAAAGTGCATAGTTGAAGTGAAGAAATAAATGTTTTTAGCCAATATTTCGATATTTGTTGTCTGAAGGGTCGAGCTTCAAAACAATACCGATCTTTTGAAAATCTGTCGCCTCTGTCGAAAGTTTTAGGCAGAGATGCAAACATACATACACACTTTTATATATTGGTAGCTCAAACTTTCGACCCAAACTGATGAAAAAGTTTGCCCTATCTATGAATATCCTGTATGTAAAATTTCAAATGTTTAGACCAGAAATTGTCTGAGAAATTTGGTAGAGACCGCAGCGGTGCCATTTATTTTTAACTCTGCCCCCTATTATGACACCTTAACATTTAGTATGTATTGTTTTGGGTTCAAATCAACTTATTAGGGTGGGGCCATGTGCAAGGAAGCTATATCTAAAATTTCAAGTGTTTATACCAAAAATTGGCGGAGGGGTTTGGTAAAGTTTTCAAAGGTCAAAACATTGAAGTTTGACCCTTAACAGCCTAATTTTGGGCTGAAAACATATTCCGAAGATTTTCCAAAATTTCAATACACTGTATATCAAATTTTGAGTCTGTAGACTGAAAACCGACAGAGATATTGTGTAGAGAAATTTACACAGACAGACAGATACACAGACGGACAAACACTTTCACTTTTATATATATATATATATATATATATATATATATATATATATATATATATATATATATATATATACACTAGCATGGGTGCCCGGGTATTTGGAAGTGTATGTTGAGCAAATAAAAACGGTCAAATTTTTTTTAATTTGACCCTATCATGACCCCTTAAAATTCATTGTTTTGGGCTCAAACTAAGTTACTATGTTAGATCCATGTCCAAGAAACCTATAGCCACAATTTCAAGTTTTTAGACCAAAAAAGGAGTTTGGTAGAGTTCTCAAAGATCAAATCGTTGAACATTGACCCCTTAATCGTCAAATTTCTAGCCGAAAAGCGATCACATCGATTTTCCCAAACCTCAAATTTCGAGTCTGTAGACTTAAAATTGACAGAGTTATTGCGTAGGGAAATGTACATACACAGATACACAGACAGATATATATATATATATATATATATATATATATATATATATATAGAGAGAGAGAGAGAGATAGATAGATAGATAGATAGATTAAACAAAAATATATTCATATACATAAATATATATGGAAACAATATTGTGTGTCCTGTAAACTTTTTACGCAAATATTATGCAAGTATAAATCATGTAGAATATCTGCATGAATATAATTACACGTAATAGTTAACTAAAGATGATCATCCCATAAGAAAACCGAAAACACTAATAGGGAATTAATTAAAATCAATGTTTAATAGAATATGCAAATTAGCTAGATATTTTAAAGATGAATGCAATTCATCGAACCATATATAATAATTTTTCTTTTCTTTTTACATAAGTAGAAAACGGGTGTTTTAATTTGAATATCAATACACACAAAGGATATATATATATAGTCATTTAAAAAATATATGACAAAATACTTAGAATCTTCCATAGTTCATTCACATCAGGGGTTATAAGACTAGATCCAAGGAATATGAGTAAGCCTGTGTTTATATATATATATATATATATATATATATATATATATATATGTGTGTGTGTGTGTGTGTATGTGTATAATTCTTGTATAGATTAATTTCCTAGTTGTAAATCCAATGAAGCCCGTGTGATTATTAACGAGTGCTCAATGGAGGACAGAGCTGATATATAGTCTGTTTATTATACAAACATTATTTAGTGCATATGTGCATACATGTTTAGGTGAAGTTCCTATTTAAAGAGACCCACCTCGTCAGAACAAAGAAAGAGTTTCCTTCTTTGGTCTGACGAGATGGATCTCTTTTAATAGAGAATTCACCGTAACATCTATGCAGATATGTAACAAACATTTTTGTATGATACACAGACTGTATATAAGTATATGCGTGTGGTATACGTATATATATATATATACTAGCAAAAGTACCCGTCGTTGACTGGGTTAAAAAAACAGCCTACAGAAAATGGACTCTGATTCATGAAAGTATGATAGGCTATGAAAAGGAAGGGTTGTAAATTTGGGTTTAATTTGGGGGTATAAAAACCAAAGCAAAATATGATGAAAGTAAAAATAAAATAGATAAACCCCGTAATTTATTATACCATACTGAAACACTTATATCACACTGAAACACTTATCACAATATTCTGTGGATCTGTATTAAAAAACCTTGTTAAACTTTGTGACATATTTCCATTCTATGGAGGTCAGGTGCGAACGAACACCCCATAATTTTATTATACCACATTTCTTCAAACTGAAACATAATTATCAAAGTATACTTACGCAGATAGATATGAAAAGTCTTTATTAAAATTTGTGCCTATTTCCATTCTATGGAGGCCAGGCGCGAACACAGACCCCAACATTTTATTATACCATCCCTATTTCAGTTAAAGCATACTTATCAAAGTATTCTTATGTACATCTATATCAAAAATACTTGCAAACTTTCTTTTCAATTTTTCAATTTTTTAATCCCATACTGTGTGGACCATACGCGAACGCATAACCCAAAATTTTAATGAATCACCGTTCTGCCAGATCAAACATACCCATTCCTGTGTCTTGATCCATCGTCTATCATTATATGTAATCAGTTTTTTTAAATAGTCAACCATATAGGAGCCTATTCGTGACCAGACACCCCCCACACACACATACAAACACATTCAGCTTTATATTATAGATATATATATATATGTGTGTATGTGTGTGTTTTGTGCGTGTGCGTGTGTGTACCAAAATTCGCCTTTGTTACAACTCTCTGCTATGTTTTAAAGTATAAACAAGGAAAAAATCATCCATCCGTTTTAGGGTGTACGTTAGGGTGTTTATATATATACTGTGTGTATGTGGGTGTGCAATATTATGCGTACGGTGTGTGTGTGTGTGTGTGTGTGTGTGTGTGTGTGTGTGTGTGTGTGTGTGTGTGTGTGTGGGTGGGTGTGGGTGTGTGTGTGCAATATTATATTAGCATGCCAGGGTAACGTCGAGTAACCTGATCGATTATTATTATACAATTGGGGGGACTTACATGAGATCACCTTGTTGTGTCTTTGGACACCTGATTCCGATTTTGCTGTCATAATAGGTAGTTAGTCAGAAGACATCAAGCTAATCTATATATACGAGAAACATGTTAGCGAATGAGTCTGTTGAAAGCAACAAAGTGAAGAATAAGTGAAAATGTAGAAAGAGACTTAACTTGCCAAACTCCGACAAGATATGTCATAAGACAAATAATAACCGTGTAAAATATAGCCCGTTGCTATGGTGTTCTTTCAGAGTGGGATAAATAAAAGGTATTGCTTTTGGTCTAATACAAACAGACATCGTGTTATCCTTTTGATTCTATGGCAAGGTGTCTCTAAAAAGTTATGCATCACCTTTGTATTTTTGAAGAAGCAGCCGCACTCACAATGCGCATTTTTTTACATGCAGGACACCTTTGATATTTCTATACTGTGCATACGCTCATTTCTTAGATAGTTATACACACCACTAAACGATACATGAACTCATGTAATATATACTGACAAATCTTAGAAATACAGAAACGTATATATACAAGACACCCGTGTATAAAGAGAGAGAGAGAGAGAGAGAGAGAGAAAGAGAGAGAGAGAAAGAGAGAAGGAGACACCGGATATCTAATATTATGTCGATTTGGTGCCGTGGCCAATTTCGATAAAATAGGACGGAAGGAGTTTCATGCTCCTAGCTTCCCGGTAAATACTGGTTCATAGCTGATAGTTGAGTATGATTGATGTTCTATAGATAGAAAAGTTTTATCGATGCGAAAAGTAAGTTTTACAAGAATGTAAGCATTTACATTAAACGTTTTCCAGAAATGTAACTTGATAGATGAAATGTTATTTTGATAGTTTTGTTTTTACTAAGAATGTTATTAGGCAGTTAAGGAATTTAGTAGGCAAAGAATATCCTTGCAAATAGATTTATGGGAAAACAATAGGCGATGAAATTAGATTATTCGATTACGTGAGTGATTGCGTGATGAATATTAGATTTACACGAAGTAACTTAGGTAAGTCAGTCTGTAACTGGAAGTTGGTAATAGGAGGTCGAGAGACGGTGAACAAATCATGATGGCTCCAAGTATGGGGGGGGGATATTTAAGATGTAGGACTGAAAACCAGTGTTACATTTTTAGTAAGGGGGCATCGAAAATAAGGAGTCTAAATACAAAAAAAGTCTACGTAATTTATTTATTGAAATTGTCGGACTGACTTCCTCATCTTGGTTGTTATAGTCACAACGTTTCGGCCGTTTTGCCCTCCGGCCTTCATCAGGTGTTTTGTATCGACCTGGGGAACCGTTTGTTAGGAGTCTCGAACCCAGTTCGATGCAAAACACCTGATGAAGGCCGGAGGGCAAAACGGCCGAAACGTTGTGACTATAACAACCAAGATGAGGAAGTCAGTCCGACAATCTCAATAAATGAAAACACCTCATCTAAAAAATACAGACAATTACTAAGTCTACGTAATGTTCGATAGCCGGATATATATATATATATATATATATATATATATATATATATATATATATATATATATATATATATATATATATATATATATATATACGAGTGTCTTAAATACAGACGTTTTTGAGATTTCACATTCGATATTATTCATTCAAACGTTTTTTGCTTTTTTTAACAGAGATACTTTTGATCTCGCCAGCTATTTTTTTTATCTGGCGTGTTCGAATCTCTCAGAGGCAAAATAATATTTCTTTTGCAATGTGTGAAATATTCAACGGTCAGTAAAACAAAACCTGAATCAGAGTTTCACGATAGCTTTAAATAAACAAATTGTTGGCTTGGCAAAATATAGGAAAATATATCAATTGTACATATTTGTACATATTTTCCTGCTTTGCGACAGCAAAGAAGGTGTTGATTTCTCTATAGAAAGTAGCCAGATACATTTCTGGAGAAGCCATTCGTACTTTATGATTATGTGTTACTGCGTACTGAAATCTAAATTGCATGATTATTATTATAATTTCAGAAATTGCTCATAATCGTTGTTACGTAAACTTAACTAAATATTATTCTTTATTATTAAAATTATTTTAGTTGACTATATATATATATATACTTGTTTATTGTTATATAAACATGCTCACATCCCGCTGCTACAAATAGCCACTTGTTTCAATCAAACAACAGATATCATCAGGCAGCGACTTGACTATTCAAAAGTTCAATGAATAATGGATTTTTATTTTAGGTAGGAACTCTTTAGAAGTTGGAGTTAAAAAACTTAAAACACAGGACTTTAATTAAATAAAAAAGTAAAAAGGGAGAGGCAATTTAAATAAAGTTAAAA
This sequence comes from Euprymna scolopes, assembly GCF_053919585.1. Lineage (NCBI taxonomy): Eukaryota > Metazoa > Mollusca > Cephalopoda > Sepiida > Sepiolidae > Euprymna > Euprymna scolopes. The sequence continues at coordinate 8,719,939 of NC_136498.1, forward strand.
AATTACAATGGGGAGAGAGTGATTGAGAAGAGAAAAAAGGAATAGAGACAGAAATAGAGAAAGAAAATATAGAGAAAACAAAATAGAGAGAAAAAGAAGAGAGAATATATATATATATATATATACATATATATACATATATGTATATATATATATATACATATACATATATATATATGATATGGAGAAGAAAAGAAAAAAGAAATAAATGGTTATAATAAAGAGAATAAGAACTAGAAAGAAAAGGAAAGAATAATGAGATCTAGTTAAATAGGGAAAGAGAGAAAGTAAGAATTTGACAGTATATAGAAAAAGAAAAGGAAAAAGAAAAAAACCGCGTGTCAACCAATTTATGAACAATTATACAATTAAGTAATGAAACATATTATTACAAATACAGACAGAAGATACAATCCAAGCGTCAGAAATGAACGTGTCAAAAAAGGCAGTGAATGTATTCGGCTAGCATATTTATCCCCTTACATACGTCCACGAGTAAAATCAACGCAATTCAAACATACGTCTACCATTAATTAGGCCCTTTATGCTAAATGATATAAGTTTAAAGTTTTCGCGTTTTTATTAGATAAATATATGAATAAAAGAAGAAAATAATGATAAAACAATATTAAAATTATTATTAATAACAATAAACATAATAGTGATAATAATAATAATAATAATAATAATAATAATAATAATAAAAACAGAATAAAATTAATATTTATTATCTTTTTAATATAACATATTTAGCCATAAGAGGGGATTAAATATATTAAATAGGTCCAATAATTATAAATAAAAAACTACTAATATTTATGTATATAAAAAAAGAATACAATACTAATATATATATATATATACACACACACATATATATACCCAAATATACACACACATACACACACATATATATATATACATATATATATATATATATATACATATACATGCACATAAGTAAAGGTGTAACTATACTATTAAGTTGGAAGTTTAAGCTATTTAAGTATAGATATAAAGTCAGATTAAATCACAAAATAATACATTCAATACCAGATTACTAATAACACATATACAAGTACACTTACCTATAAATATATTCAGGCAAAAGAAGTAATTAAATCAACGAAATACTCAAAAATAGCGACGCACAGGTAGATAGTACCCAAATTTAAAAATAAGATACATATGTATATACTCACAGAGAACCAACCGACATACTAATAAGCACATATATACATATATATATATATATACATATATATATATATACATATATATATAATCTTATGTATACACATACATACAAAAAATACACAAATATATGCACACAATCATATACTAATAAACAACAACGCACACACATATATACACACATAAATATGTATAATTTACATAAATTATATATATAGAAATACATAAGAATACAAATAATTTGGCAGGGGTACAGATAGATGCATACACACATAGAAACATACAAATGGATTGAATAAACATGGGAGGGTATACCAAATAATATAGAAATATATAGATCTAAGTACACACGGTCATAAAATAAATACATAGACACATACATATACACAATGACACACAGGTATATAAGATAGGAGAAGTAGAGAATGAAATCAGGAGAGGAGAAAGTATATTAATAGAATATTAATAAATTATAGAAATCAGTGACAATTTTTAATTTATTTAAATTTTATATCTAAACTAAATTACTTAAAAGATGGGTTTTATAATGTTTGCAATTAATTGAATTTTCGTGCTTCTTATTTAATAATTTATCTCTTTCTCTAAAAGTAAGTATAAATAATTTCTCATAAAGACATAGGTAGCAAGGCGAGTTTAAAGATGAACAGGTTTTCGCTTTCTTTAAAATTTTCCAATTTACTATTGGGGAGTAACCTAGCTCTACTAGTTCATTGTAATATTTAGACAAGGAAGTTCTATTTTTGTACTCATTATTTTCAAAAGAGCACTTGTGACCGGTAAATCTTTCTTTAAAATTGTTATTTGTCATTCCTATGTAATATTTTTTTTCATTCGGATTTTCCTTAGTAGAAATAGTTGCTTGGTACACTACAGAAGTAATTTGACAATTTCCTTTAAGAGGGCATTTTGATTTAATTCTACAGTTACAACTTTCGGTAGCAATGGGTGTGCTATTTTTGTTTAATATTTTGTTATTATGTTTTTTAATTATTTTTTCAAGGTTTTCATTACAGCTATAACTAAGTTTTATTGTATTTTTATTGAAAATTTTATGTAGTATATTATTAATAGGGAAGTGCTTTTTAATTAAGTTTAAGAATTTCATTCCTAGATTTGTTTTAAGTTTCAGATTAAAAGGGGGATTGTACCACAGGATTTTTCTCTTACGGTTTCTATTTGTATTTGTGTTTGGGTGTGTTGGTTCTATGAACTCAATTTGGGTGTTTTTGTATCCACTATCCTTAAGGGCCCTGTTATAGAAATATTTATGTTTATTAAATGTTTCAAGATTGGAAGAATTGTCACTGATTCTTTTACTAATGGATTTGGGGATATGCCTAATGATAGATTTTGGGTGATTTGATAGGGGGTGTACATAAATTGGGTTTGAGTTTTCCTTCCTATATGGTTGGTAGATGCCTTTCCTTAAATCAAAGTTCACATCCAAAAAATTTACAGTTTTAACATCTGATATAATATCCACTATTAATTTAATTCTATATCTATATATTTCTATATTATTTGGTATACCCTCCCATGTTTATTCAATCCATTTGTATGTTTCTATGTGTGTATGCATCTATCTGTACCCCTGCCAAATTATTTGTATTCTTATGTATTTCTATATATATAATTTATGTAAATTATACATATTTATGTGTGTGTATATATGTGTGTGTGCGTTGTTGTTTATTAGTATATGATTATGTGCATATATTTGTGTATTTTTTGTATGTATGTGTATACATAAGATTATATATATATATATGTATATATATATATATATATATATATATATATATGTGTGTGTGTGTATATGTGCTTATTAGTATGTCGGTTGGTTCTCTGTGAGTATATACATATGTATCTTATTTTTAGATTTGGGTACTATCTACCTGTGCGTCGCTATTTTTGAGTATTTCGTTGATTTAATTACTTCTTTTGCCTGAATATATTTATAGGTAAGTGTACTTGTATATGTGTTATTAGTAATCTGGTATTGAATCTATTATTTTGTGATTTAATATGACTTTATATCTATACTTAAATAGCTTACACTTCCAACTTAATAGTATAGTTACACCTTTACTTATGTGCATGTATATGTATATATATATATATATGTATATATATATGTGTGTGTGTATGTGTGTGTATATTTGGGTATATATATGTGTGTGTGTATATATATATATTTGTATTGTATTCTTTTTTATATACATAAATATTAGTAGTTTTTTATTTATAATTATTGGACCTATTTAATTTATTTAATCCCCTCTTATGGCTAAATATGTTATATTAAAAAGATAATAAATATTAATTTTATTCTGTTTTTATTATTATTATTATTATTATTATTATTATTATCACTATTATGTTTATTGTTATTAATAATAATTTTAATATTGTTTTATCATTATTTTCTTCTTTTATTCATATATTTATCTAATAAAAACGCGAAAACTTTAAACTCATATCATTTAGCATAAAGGGCCTAATTAATGGTAGACGTATGTTTGAATTGCGTTGATTTTACTCGTGGACGTATGTAAGAGGATAAATATGCTAGCCGAATACATTCACTGCCTTTTTTGACACGTTCATTTCTGACGCTTGGATTGTATCTTCTGTCTGTATTTGTAATAATATGTTTCATTACTGAATTGTATAATTGTTCATAAATTGGTTGACACGCGGTTTTTTTCTTTTTCTTTTTCTTTTTCTATATACTGTCAAATTCTTACTTTCTCTCTTTCCCTATTTAACTAGATCTCATTATTCTTTCCTTTTCCTTCTAGTTCTTAATCTCTTTATTATAACCATTTATTTCTTTTTTCTTTTCTTCTCTATATCATATATATATATGTATATGTATATATATATATATATGTATATATGTATATATATATATATATATTTTTCTCTTCTTTTTCTCTCTATTTTGTTTTCTCTATATTTTCTTTCTCTATTTCTGTCTCTATTCCTTTTTTTCTTCTCAATCACTCTCTCCCCATTGTAATTTTTTAACTTTATTTAAATTGCCTCTCCCTTTTTACTTTTTTATTTAATTAAAGTCCTGTGTTTTAAGTTTTTTAACTCCAACTTCTAAAGAGTTCCTACCTAAAAAAAAAATCCATTATTCATTGAACTTTTGAATAGTCAAGTCGCTGCCTGATGATATCTGTTGTTTGATTGAAACAAGTGGCTATTTGTAGCAGCGGGATGTGAGCATGTTTATATAACAATAAACAAGTATTATCAGCTCTTTTTATTGAGCACTATCTAACAACCTCGTTGAATTCATTAGTCCATTACTTTTGAATATAAAAACCCCCCGAGTATATATATATATATATATATATATATATATATATATATATATATATATATATATATATATATGAAGGTACTACTTCTCGTCTTCGTAGCTTGATCATTCTAAAATTCGAATCACAGATCATATATAGTAAATTCGGGTGGATTAGCCGTTACGCCACGAAGGCCTAGATGATTTTACGTTTTATTTTTATAGCTTTTTAAAAATTTATGTCGATATTTTTGTTGATTTTTGGAAATGATATTGCGATTAATAGAGTCTTCAAGCTTTGATATACAGGCAAATATTATTTTTTTAGAAAATTGCTCATATATTTTAGACGTAATCAAATGAATAAATGATATTTATTTATGTAATACTTTACTTATAAAATAGTATTCAACGAACGCGCGTTTCGAGTTTTTTCTCTCGTAAGCGTAGTTTGGCTGTTCTAGGATTCGAACCTTAGACCAAATATATATATATATATATATATATATATATATATATATATATATATATATATATATTACCGTTTTCTCTGGTTAGTACCACATGTTTCAATTACCGAACCGTATCAACGATCCGACAATTTCATCAGACTTTACAGAAATCATTATTGTGATGAGAATACAAAAATATGAGAAAAGCATAAAAAAGAGGAAAAAGAAGTCTAATCAGACAACATCAGAAGCAGTGAAGTTTTTAAAAAGAGCATTGGATGGTGACAAAGGGCGAGGGGGGAGTTAAAATATAAAACCAAATACTCCCCCTCACCCCATTATCACCATTCAATTTTTTAAAACTCTACTGCTGCTGATGTTGTCTGATTGGAGTTCTTTTTCCGCTTTTTTGTGTTTTTTATAATATATTTTTCCTTATGACATTGGCTGATCGTTGATACAGTAATCAAAACATGTGTAACTAAGCAAATCAAACGGTAATATATATATATATATATATATATATATATATATATATAACTACTTATTTTAATCACATAAAATTAATATACGAAAGTATAAATTTATGCGTAAACTTTAAGTATTTACTTCAAACGTGCTCAATACGTAGGTAGAGCTAGTTAGTAAGTTATAAAATATATATGGCGATTATATATATATATGACATAAGCCTGAAGAGTCCTAGAGTGGATGAAACGCGAAATATTCAGTGTAGCTTAATCGCCATATATATCTTATAACTTTCTCTCTCTCTCTCGCTCTCTCTCTCTCTCTCTCTCTCTCTCTCTCTCTCTCTCTATATATATATATATATATATATATATATATATATGTATATATATATATACTCTGCAATAGTATTGAACACTCTCTTCTGGTTTTTACTAATTCTCATCTTAATATATACGTATATACATATATATATATGCATATATATGTATATATGTATATATATATATGTATATATATATATATACAATTATATAATTGAAATTTTGAATTCTGTTTGTGTGTAAGTTCGTTCCTTATGAACTCCGAAAATACTGAAAAGGTTGAGCTTCCGTTTCTAAAGAAAGTGCAAAAAAACACACATGCATGTTCATGTCAATAATGTTCGCATGTATAAATTAACATACTATAGTTTAGGTCTGCTTGTAATTGACACTTTTGATAACCACCGAATTTTCAGTGCATCTCAGCCAATAATTGCAGAGAACAGTCATAATTTCTTTAATTTAGTTTTCTCTTATATATCTATTATAATAAAATTGTATTTTAGTCTGATTGTTTGTGCAAAATTACTTTAATATACACAAAAGTACGCTTTTTCATCAATAGATTTTAATACTGAAAATAGACTCATATACCTTTACTGCATGGTTTCTATATATACTATTTACTCCAAAGGAGTCAACATTTAAGAGGTTATCTCATTTACATATTGCAATAATGAAAATCTGATTAAATAATTAGCTTCCCATTTGTAATAGAACATTTCTAAAAGAATGTTTTTTAAGTTTTTAGGCATATTATCTGAAGTGGATATAATTGTTTTTTTTTATTTATTTTACATTTAATTTATTTTTAATTTTTCCTTTGATATCTTATTTTCTTATTTGAATCTTATAAGTTTATATATCTATGTTTTATGCTTCCAAAAATCAAACATATAAACAACTTTCATGAAAATCGTAAGAAGTTAAGATATTTGGTCTACCTTAAATAGTATGACTAAAGCTGTCACCCGGCAGTATGTTTTTCATCTCGCAACGCTGAGCATGTTCAGTTTGTGTGTATATATATATATATATATATATATATATATAGAGAGAGAGAGAGAGAGAGAGAGAGAGAAATGGATATATATATATAAATATATATATAGAAATAGATAGACAGAGAGAGAAAGAGACAGAGAGAGAAAAGGAGAAAGAGATAATGCGTGAAAACGTAATGAATTAAATTTCTTTTACACTAATTTTCTCCTGACGATATGATAGCCGAAAGAGCTCCCGAGAAACTTCCGCTTACTATTTTTAAAACTATATATAAATTCTGTGCCTCTAAACATTTATATATATATATATATATATATATATATATATATATATATATATAGAAAGAAAGAGATAGACAGAGAGAGACAGAGAGAGAGAGAGAGAGAGAGAAAGGAGAAAGAGATAATGTGTGAATTCAAAACGTAATGAATTAAATTTCTTTTAAACTAATTAAAAAAAACAATAGCGCTAAAATTCGGACTACAACTTAAATAATATTAAAAATAAAGCTAAACAATACTCATAACGATATCAAATCACGCAAATTAATGTTATTTTATACTGATTTTTACATGTGATAGAAGATTGAGATACCAGATGGATGTAGAAAAATGTCGACATCTCCCTGTAAATACTGCAAAACCTAGCATCGTGATCTTCTTTGATATACATGCGTCTGCTTGTTATTTTATATTCTTTTGACACTTTCTCCTTCGGAGAGAGACAGTTCAACCTGCCGGTGGAACATACAAAATAATCAATAAATTTGGATTTCCAAATACAAATCGAATAAACTAATTTGAAGGCCATTATAGTAAAGTCAAAAGTCAATTAAATTTGAAAATATATCAACCATCATTTCCAAAATATCGTTTCACGAATTCTGTATCCTAATGTTTTCATATATATAAACTAGCCGTTCTCTGCCACGCTTTGATGTTGCTCAATTTATGTAAATGGAATCCCTCCAACAAAATAGAGAACAGTCATTTTTTAAGAAGTAATTAGTGTGACAAACTGTTTTTTTTTTATTTTGTTATAAAAAAATATTTTTAAGTTAATAAATACAGAACATAGTTTGAGTGAGACAGGGAGTGTGAGAGAAAGAGAAAATGAGAGTTTGAAAAGAATATATACAAAGAGAGAGAAAGAGGGGATAGAGAGAGAAAGGAAATGAAAACTAGATAGTGCTGACGCAGTAAAGTTCTTGGGTTTTTATTGGCATAAGAAGACATTTATAATGCAAGCGAGAGAGAGAGAGAGAGAGAGAGAGAGAGAGAGGGACAAACAGACAGACAAAGAAAGAGAGAAAGGGTAGATAAAAGTTATTATAAATATTGTTGATGCCGTTCAAAGTTTTTTATTTTATTTCGGCAAGAAAAATATAAAAAGCGAGCGAGCTAGAGAGAACGAGAGAGAGAGAGAGAGAGAGAGAGATAATAAAACTGTTGTAGATAATTTTGACTCTGTAAAATGTTTTTTTCCGGCATAAAAAGAAATGTGAAAAGCGTGCGAGAGAGAGAACGAGAGAGTAGAAATAATTACTGATGAAATAATGTTGACGCCAAAGATTTTTTTAATTTCGACGGAACAGGAAATCTAAAAGGCAAGCGTGAGAAAGAGCAAGAGAGAGAGAGAGAAAGAGAGAGAGAGAAAGAGAGAGAGAGAAAGAGAGAGAGAGAGAGAAAGGGACAGAGAGAAAAAGCGAGAGAGAGAGAGAAAGAGAGGAAATAAAAACTAGTGTGAAAATGATGACGCCGTGAAATGTTTTTTTTTTTATTTTGACAGAAAAAAATCTAAAAAAGTTGCGAGCGAGCGCGAGAAGGAGAGGAGGTGGGGATAAAAACTGTTGTAGATAATGTTCTCGCTGTAAAATGCTTTTTTCTTTTTCGACAGAAAAAGAAATGTACAAAGGTAGCAAGCCGCGAGCAAGAGAGAGAGAGAGAGAGAGAGAGAGAGAGAGAGAGAATGAGAGTTAAAAGAAATAAAAATTGTTGTGGATAATGTTGACACCGTGAAATGCATCGCCGTATAATGCTTTTTTTTTCTCGGTATAAAAAGAATTGCGAAAAGCGTGCAAGAGAGAGAGAGAGAGAGAGAGAGAGAGAGAGAGAGAGATAATGAGAGAGAGAGCGAAAGAACCCGTATAGATATATTGACACCGTAAAATGTAAGAATATGAACACAGCAATTTACTTGGAAGGCAAAAGTAGGTATCATAGCGACGCCAACATGCAAGTACGGTTAATCCGGAATATATGAATGGTCAGGATAAGCGGAATATAAGAATAGTAAGAATAAACGGAATTAGTCTCGGGAGACTTTATTATTGTTTGATCGGAAAAGGGAAAATTTATATTATGTCTGTAGGTTTATGATTCAGTTTAAAACAGTGCAAGCACAATATGTGTATAATGTGTATATTTGTTACGGTGTTGACTGGGGGCGGTAGGAGAAATTTTTATTTAGTAGGAAAAATAGAAACTAATTTCTTTTAAATATGGTGGCAATTGTGATGATGAGCTCTTAGGATTAACTGTAGAATTTTATAATAACGACTTCATGTGTCTGTAAAGTAATATAAGATAGTTGCTAATAGTCGAAATATAATAAATTTGTATGTGGCATCTGTTGTTGCAAACCTACGGCACTTTGGTCTAGAGGAGAATTTCTACTATCCAAATATTATATATGGATATATATATACATATATATGTGTGTGTTTGCATGTATGTATGTATATATCATACTCGTATATATATATATATGTGTGTGTGTGTGTGTGTTTTATTTTTTATTACCGTTTTATCTGTTTGGCTACATATGCTTCCGATGTTGGACCATGTTTACGATCCCACAGCCTCGTCATGCCTCGCAGAAGTGGTTGTTAGTCATTGGAAAAAAGGTGTTTTTAAGAAAAAATAAAGAAAGAAAGAAAAGGGAGAGTCGGGTGTTGACAATATTTCAGTTTTTAAGGTTAATTTTTTTATTTTCTGTAAGGTCTAACAAGGCTGTTGGATCGTAAACATGGTCCAACCTCGGAAACATATGTAACAAAACAGATAAAACGGTAATAAAAAATAAAACACATATTCGCTCTGCAATAGTATGTAGCACTCACCTCAAGTTTTTACTAATTACCATTATTCTACACTAATTCGTTTGTGATCTACAAAGCTGAGATACATCGAGATAAAAAAAAGCCTCGCGTGAATATCTTTCTATATATCCGTATGCTTTTGTAAGTTAACTGTTCGTTGAATCAAAGATGTATTTAGAGATGAACTGAAACGTCACTTGAGGATGACATATGCCCACATACATATACGTGATATGTATATCTCATAGTTGTTTTAGTTGTATGTGGTAAGTAAGATGACTCTTTGAAAAGAACAAAGTGTCGCTTTCGAAAAATTGAGTAGCAGCCTCAAAAGAGAACAAGCAGTTAAAAACATTAATTGTATCATTGTACAACAAAGACAAAATGACTTCGTGATGTCAAGCGGAGATGGAGAATCGATCACTTATAATGAGCGTTGAAACAGAAAAGGACATGGAGACGTCCCCGGCTGGAACGTGTAATTGCGGCAGGACATTTAACAGCTTGAGATGCTTACTAATCCACTAGGCAGGCTGGTACAAGCAACGTAATTCTCTTATCGGGGAATGTAACTCAAATAATGGGTTCATAAATCAGGAAAATCCCACTGTATACAGGAGCACAAAGGTGGGCGAGAATGGCCTAGAGACTTACCTAGCAAATCAAGACTACAGTGGGCCAAGCGTAATATAGATAGCTGTTTGGGGACAATTAGAACAGGAGGGGGTGCAACATGCACGCCTGGTTTCGCATTGATGAACAGATGACATGTTTCCATGAGATTAAACATCATGTTTGTATGAAGCGGTTACGGAATATAATACGGAAGGATAAGAAAAAGAACAACGTCCGAATAAAAAAACTAGTACAAAAATGAGTGAGCATTAAAATGTACCCGAGAATATGAAAAGTTGGAAATTCGGAGTATCATATATGACATTAAAAAGAGGACTTTAATGATTTTCTTGACTAAAAATCAGGAGAAAAAATTAAGAGAATACACGCCTGCGACGGAAATCATTCTACGCATGTCTTATGATTTTGCGAATGATATTTTCGTAGAATCAAAGATTGGCAAGCTTGATGTACCGAGGGAGGAACTCAAAAATCCCCCGATTATAACATTTAGATGAATTGAACGGTATCCCATATCTCATTGAAAAGACTTACCAAAATCCAGAGATTCAATGTTATTGTTAAATGATAGCGGAATACAACTGAAAAAAAACCAAACTCCTTGAGTTCTTCAATTATCCGCGCTGGTAGCGCCCCAGGCATAAATGGGACATCATAAAAGTTATATAAAAATTAACCGTGAGGTCTAAGGTGACTCACTCTCCGTTTCAGCGGGTTTGAAAACAGGTATCAATATATAATTATACTCTCCCAGAGGACTAGAATTCGCCAGATGTCTCATTCATTCACAAATGATATGGAACTCAATACTATTAGCCAAAATTCTAAAATGAAATTACATGTGACCTTGCAATGCATACGGTTCAGTTCAACACCATTTAATCAGAGTTACCCTGGATTTTTGTCTTTTGTATCTATATTGTCTTTTGTATTTATATTGTCTTTTGTATCTATATTGTCTTTTGTATTTATATTGTCTTTTGTATTTATATTGTCTTTTGTATCTATATTGTCTTTTATATTTATATTGTCTTTTGTATTTATATTGTCATTTGTATTTATATTGTCTTTTGTATATATATATATATATATATATATATATATATATATATATATATATATATATAGTCTTTTGTATTTATATTGTCTTTTGTACTTATATTGTTTTTGTATTTATTATGTCTTTTGTATTCATATAATGTTTGTATTTATATTATCTTTTGTATTTATATTGTCTTTTGTATTTATATTGTCTTTTGTATTTATATTAACTTGTGTATCTATGTTATCTTTTGTATTTATATTGTATTTTGTATTTATATTGTCTTTTGTATTTATATTGTCTATTGTATCTATATTATCTTTTGTATTTATATTGTCTTTTGTATTTATATTGTCTTTTGTATCTATATTATCTTTTGTATATATATTGTCTTTTGTATTTATATTGTCTTTTGTATTAATATTGTTTTTGTATTTATATTATCTTTTCTATACATATTGTGTTTTTTATTTATATTGTCTTTGTATCAATATTGTCTTTTGTATCAATATTGTCTTTTGTATTTATATTGTCTTTTGTATTTATATTGTCTTTTGTATTTATTTTGTATTTTGTATCTATATGGTCTTTTTTATCTATATTATCTTTTGTATTTATATTGTCTTTTGTTACTATATTTTCTTTTGTATTTATATTGTCTTTTGTATCTATATTGTCTTTTGTATTTATATTGTTTTTTGTATTTATATTATCTTTTCTATTTATATTGTCTTTTGTATTTATATTGTTTTTGTATTTATATTGTCTGTTGTATCTATATTATCTTTTGTATTTATTTTGTATTTTGTATCTATATGGTTTTTTTTATCTATATTATCTTTCGTATTTATATTGTCTTTTGTCACTATATTGTCTTTTGTATTTATATTGTCTTTAGTATTTATATTGACTTTTGTATTTATATTGTCTTTTGTATTTATATTGCCTTTTGTATCTATATTGTCTTTTGTATTCATATTTTCTTTTATATTTATAATGTGTGTGTATTTATATTGCCTTTTGTTACTATATTGTCTTTTTTATTTATATTGTCTTTAGTATTTATATTATCTTTTGTATATATATTGTCTTTTGTATTTACACTGTCTTTTGTATATATATTGTCTTTTGTATCTATATTGTCTTTTGTATTTATATTGTTTTTGTATTTATATTGTCTTTAGTATTTATATTATCTTTTGAAATTATATTGTTTTTTGTATTTATATTGTTTTTTGTATCGATATTATTTTTGTATTTATATTGTCTTTTGTATTTATATTGTCTTTTGTATTTATATTGTCTTTTGTATTTATATTGTCTTTTGTATTTATTTTGTATTTTGTATCTATATTGTCTTTTGTATTTATATTGTCTTTTGTTACTATATTGTCTTTTGTATCTATATTGTCTTTAGTATTTATATTGTCCTTTGTATTTATATTGTTTTTGTATTTATATTGTTTTTTGTATTTGTATTGCCTTCTGTATTTATATTGTATGTTGTATCTATATTTTCTTTTTTATCTATATTGTCTTTTGTATTTATATTGTTTTTGTTACTATATCGTCTTTTGTATTTATATTGTCTTTTGTATTTATATTGTCTTTTGTATTTATATCGTCTTTTATATTAATATTTTCTTTTGTATTTATAGTTTTTTGTATTTATATTGTCTTTTGTATCTATAAGGTCTTTTGTATCTATATTGTCGTTTTTTCTATTGTTTTTTATCTATATTGTTTTTGTATTTATATTGTTTTTTTATTTATATTGTTTTTGTATTTATATTATCTTTTGTAATTATATCGTCTTTTGTATTTATATTGTCTTTTGTATTCATATTATTTTTCTATCTATATTGTCTTTTGTATTCATATTGTCTTTTTTATTTATACTGTCTTTTGTATTTATATTGTCTTTTGTATCTATATTGTTTGTTGTATTTATATTGTCTTTTGTATCTATATTATCTTTTGTATTTATATTGTCTTTTGTATTTACATTGTCTTTTGTATTTATATTGTTTTTGTATCTATATTATCTTTTGTATTTATATAGTTTTTGTATTTATTTTGTTTTTAGTATTTATATTGTCTTTTTTATTTATATTGTATTTTGTTACTATATTGTCTTTTTATTTATATTGTCTTTTGTATTTATATTGTCTTTTGTATTTATATTGTCTGTTGTTTTTATATTGTCCGTTTAATTAATATTGTTTTTTGTATTTATATTATCTTTTGTATTTATATTATGTTTTGTATTTATATTATCTTTTGTATTTATATTATGTTTTGTATTTATATTATATTTTGTATTTATACTATCTTTTTTATTTATATTATCTTTAGTATTTATATTGTTTTTAGTATTTATATTGTCTTTTGTATTTATATTGTATTTTGTTTCTATATTGTCTTTTTATTTATATTGACTTTTGTATTTATATTGTCTTTTGTATATATATTGTCTTTTGTATTTATATTGTCTTTTGTATTTATATTGTCTTTTGTATTTATATTGTCTTTTGTATTCATATTATCTTTTTTATTCATATTATCTTTTGTATTTATATTGTCTTTTGTATTCATATTGTCTTTTCTATTTATATTTTTGTTGTATCTATATTGTCTTTTGTATTTATATGGTCTTTTGTATTCATATTTTCTTCTTAATCTATACTGTCTTTTGTATTTATATTGTCTCTTGTATTTATATTATCTTTTGTATTAATATTGTATTTTGTATTTATATTATCTTTTGTATTTATATTATCTTTTGTATTTATATTGTCTTTTGTATTTATATTGTCTTTTGTATTAATATTGTCTTTTGTATTTATATTGTATTTTGTTACTATATTGTCTTTTGTATTTATATTGTCTTTCGTATTTATATTGTCTTTTGTATTTATATTGTCCGTTTAATTAATATTGTTTTTTGTATTTATATTATCTTTTGTATTTATATTATGTTTTGTATTTATATTATCTTTTGTATTTATATTATGTTTTGTATTTATATTATATTTTGTATTTATACTATCTTTTTTATTTATATTATCTTTAGTATTTATATTGTTTTTAGTATTTATATTGTCTTTTGTATTTATATTGTATTTTGTTTCTATATTGTCTTTTTATTTATATTGACTTTTGTATTTATATTGTCTTTTGTATATATATTGTCTTTTGTATTTATATTGTCTTTTGTATTTATATTGTCTTTTGTATTTATATTGTCTTTTGTATTCATATTATCTTTTTTATTCATATTATCTTTTGTATTTATATTGTCTTTTGTATTCATATTGTCTTTTCTATTTATATTTTTGTTGTATCTATATTGTCTTTTGTATTTATATGGTCTTTTTATTTATATAATCTTTTGTATATATATTATCTTTTGTATTTATAGTGTCTTTTGTATTTATATTATCTTTTGTATTTATGTTGTTTTTTGTATTTATGTTATCTTTTGTATTTATTATGTCTTTTGTATCCATATTGTCTTTGTATTTATATTGTCTTTTGTATTTATATTGTTTTGTATCGATATTTTCTTTTGTATTTATATTGTCTTTTGTATTCATATTTTCTTCTTAATCTATGCTGTCTTTTGTATTTATATTGTCTCTTGTATTTATATTATCTTTTGTATTAATATTGTATTTTGTATTTACATTGTCTTTTGTATTTATATTGTCTTTTGTATTCATATTGTCTTTTGTATTCATATTATCTTTTGTATTTATATTATCTTTTGTATTTATATTATCTTTTGTATTTATATTGTCTTTTGTATTGTTATTATCTTTTGTATCTATATTATCTTTTGTATTTATATTGTCCTTTGTAATTATATTGTCTTTTGTATTTATATTATCTTTTGTATATATATTGTCTTTTGCATTTATATTGTTTTTGTATTTATATTATCTTTTGTATTTATATTGTCTTTTGTATTTATATTGTCTTTTGTATTTATATTGTCTTTTGTATATATATTGTCTTTTGTACTTTTATTGTCTTTTGTATTTGTATTGTCTTTTGTATCTAAATTGTCTATTGTATGTTTATTGTCTGTTGTATTTATATTGTCATTTGTACCTAT
The DNA here is from genome assembly GCF_053919585.1 of Euprymna scolopes. Classification (NCBI taxonomy): domain Eukaryota; kingdom Metazoa; phylum Mollusca; class Cephalopoda; order Sepiida; family Sepiolidae; genus Euprymna; species Euprymna scolopes. Next base: position 8,735,610 of record NC_136498.1, read on the forward strand.
ATTGTCTTTTGTATCTATATTGTCTTTTGTATTTACATTGTTCTTGTTACTATATTGTCTTCTGTATTTATATTGTCTTTAGTATTTATATTGTCCTTTGTATTGATATTGTTTTTTGTATTTATATTGTATTTATATAGTCTGTTGTATCTATAATTTCTTTTGTATCTTTATTGTCGTTTGTTTTTTTATTGTGTTTTTCTATATTGTTTTTTGTATTTATATTGTGTTTTGTATCTATATTGTCTTTTGCATCTATATTGTTTTTTTTATATATTGTCTTCTGTATCTATATTGTATTTTGTATTTATATTGTATTTTGTATTTATATTGTTTTTTATTTATGTTGTCTTTTGTATTTATATTGTTTTTGTATTTATATTATCTTTTGTATTTATATTGTCTTTTGTATTTATATTGTTTTTGTATTTATATTTTCTTTTGTATTTATATTGTTTTTTGTATTTATATTGTCTTTTTTATTTATATTCTCTTTTGTATTTATATTGTTTTTTGTATTTATATTGTCTTTTGTATTTATTTTTTATTTTGTATTAATATTGTTTTTGTATTTATATTGTGTGTTGTTACTATATTGTCTTTTTATTTATATTGTCTTTAGAATTTGTATTGTTTTTTGTATTTATATTGTCTTTTGTATTTATATTGTTTTCGTATTTGTATTGTGTTTTGTATTTATTTTGTATTTGATATTTATATTGTTTTTAGTATTTATATTGTCTGTTGTTACTATATTGTCTGTTTTATTTGTATTGTCTTTTGTATTTATATTGTCTTTTGTATTTATATTGGTTTTGTATTTATATGATCTTTTGTATTTATTTTGTATTTTGTATTTTTATTGTTTTTTTATTTATATTGTCTTTTGTTACTATATAGTCTTTTGTATCCATATTGTCTTTAGTATTTATATTGTATTTTGTTTTTATATTGTCTTTTGTATTTATATTGGTTTTGTATTTATATTGTCTTTTGTATTTATATTGTCCTTAGTATTTATATTGTTTTTTTTGTATTCATATTATCTTTTGTATACATATTGTCTTTTGTATTTATATTGTCTTTTGTATTTATATTGTCTTTTGTATCTATATTATCTTTTGTATTTATATTGTATTTTGTATCTTATTGTCTTTTGTATCTATATTTTCATTTGTATTTATATTGTCTTTTGTTTTTATATTGTAGTTTGTATGTATATTATCTTTTGTATTTATATTGATTTTTGTATGTATATTGTCTTTTGTATTTATATTGTCTTTTGTATTTATATTGTCCTTAGTATTTATATTGTTTTTTTTGTATTCATATTATCTTTTGTATACATATTGTCTTTTGTATTTATATTGTCTCTTGTATTTATATTGTCTTTTGTATTTATTTTTTATTTTGTATTTATATTGTCTTTTGTATTTATATTGTCTTTTGTATTTATATTGTATTTTGTATCTATATTGTCTTTTGTATTTATATTGTCTTTTGTATACAGATGCACGCTGCCTTATTACCTCGCGTTGGTCGAATTCAACAGTGTTGAAATACATATCTGCTATAGTGGAGTTTCTGTTGTTTTTTCGAAAGTAAGTTCATATACAAATTCTTGAACTCTACAACTTCTAATATCTTTACTGGTGGAGGAGTTCAAAATGTATTATATGAGTATGAAGGAGTTAGCCAACTACGTCATTAAAAGGGCATATAAAAACTAGTCTACTGTTCATACCACACAGGAAGCGAAGTAGCCTTCGAATAAAGTTTCTTATTGGCTTCACTCCAACCAATAGTGCACTAGGCAGCAGAAGGATTAAAGTATTCTACAAATAGGGTAAAAAAAGTAAAATATTGCCTATAGTTTTTGTTTGTCGGAAATTAATTCCTGTTTTAGTCACGAAATTATCAAAGTTGTGTCCTTAACTTGCATTATCTTTTTGTTTTCGTAATGTTTCATATCGGATGTGTTTCATGTTCGACTGTTAGTGCTTTTTTAAAGAGGACACACGCCAAACATGGGCGCTAATTGGTGTGGGGCTCTTCATTGTTATTACAAAAAGAAAAATAGATATGGTGACCATAGAGGTCAAAATGCTGGGGAAAGAGAAAATAAAAGCCATCGCTGTCGCTGAGGCCAAATAATGTGAATGCAAGTTGAATGATATCGAACTAATTAAATTATCGTGGAAATTATTAATTGCACTAGATACTCTGGCGTTACCGCCTCAGGGAGCGATACTCTTCACCAATAGGGAGATTGAGACCCCCTAAACACCGGGTAATTATGCTGATATTGTCTGTTAAACATTATTGGATGCCCGGACCACGGTGGGTAACCTATCTGAAAGGATGAATTTGTTGTGTTTTTGTAAGGCAGACATATAATTTTATTGTTCCAGAAAAAAAAATGACAAGAGATATTATTTGAAAAGTTAGAACGAAATATGATTTTGTTCTTGGCCTGGCGAACCCCGGCCCGAGGATATCAGGCTTTCTTAGTAGGAGAGGTGAAAGTGTCAACTTTTCGGGGTGTTTGAATGAATTCGAGTTCTGATCTCAGACTCGCAAGCCTATGAATGTTTGCACGTTTGCACACACGCAAGGATTCGGAACTTCCCCATCACCTTCCAATATAAGCAAATGCCTGGGCCAGAAGAGGAGATTGGAACCAAATCTTGACGCAAGAACACTCATCCAAGAGAACGCCCCCCCCCCATTTTCCTTCACGGTCGCCATCGTGGATAATGAAGAATAAGGTTGCGGACTGTTTTCTGGTGTAAACGAACTGAACAATTGTATATATGTAAACAGCTGTAAATTCGTGAATTAACTTTTAGTAGACTAGAAACCTCTGTGTTTGTTTTCTTTTGATCTGCATGACGAGCTAATTCATTTTCAACGGACGCCGGCATCGGGAGCTGATGACGACGCCTTCGACGCGGAAGAATTCTGTAAAGAACTCTCGGAGAGGACGATCACGACCATTGCAGTTCGACGGGGTCAGAGGTCACATCTGCTGACCTGTGGCGAGAGGCCTTACAATACACTGGCAATACAATTCCTTGGTTGCTGCATATATCTTTTCACTAACAAATGTGACAAGCCTAAAATGGAGGATTCAGACCTGTCTGTTTTTGTTTTTTTGTTTTTTCGTGTAAACGTGATCGGGGTACCTTTAACTATGTACTATTTACATATCCACGATCGCTACATATGTATACATGGCGACATAACAAGAAGTTGGAAATAATCATGGAGTTGTTGATAGCACAATTCGAGACAGCAAACCGGGAACCTGTTGCAGTAATCAAGTAATCCATTACACAGTCTTCACAAAAAAAGGAAAATGCCTTGTGAGGAAAGAAATATTTTAATGTGTATTGAAATGCTGAGTGCGGCTAATGGCTGGAAAATATTAGTAACTGTCACGACATCACTACAATTTTTGTAATGAAATGTAAGCCGACAAGCTTACTAGTGCTGAAGGGGTCAAGGAGTTAAACCTAATCAAACTGGTTGACTTAAAACATGAACAAGCTTGGCAAGGTGAGCGTTGAGTGCATAGTGCCGTGTCAGTGACGTAGAGATTCATATCCCTTCTCTACCCCTAGACTATAGAGAAACCCACACGGGACATTTTTTAGTCAGTCAGATAGAGTTTAGGTAGCGATGAGAAATTCTCACCGTCCTTGTAACGATAGGAAGAGATGAGGAGCGCCACTACGACCGTAAAGCGAATAAAGTCCCAATTGTGCAAAGAAATGAGAGTTGCGTTGTTGCTTTTGTTCCATGGGCGTCGACACGGTCAAGGGATGCGGAGAAATATATATGCTTTTATTTTATAAGCAGCCTAAAAAGGGCGGATGTGCCGGAGCGAGAACATATTACGCAATGTAAGCAGACAGCCTATCCTTCACCCCCCACCACAACAGAACACAGAAGAGACGTTGCGAGCCTATCCTTGTTTTATCGTTATTTTCATGGCAGGTGCTCGTCTGAACTTCAATCCCTGGTCCCCCCTCGCCAAACTTTCACGAAAAACACCCGTCTAGCTGAATCCACTGTGAAAAATTTCCCCCACTCTATATCTGTGCCTAAATCAAAACGCGGATTCCATGAACAAAGCTTCTTTCTTAGAACTGCACGCCTGTGGAACTCTGTTCCGTCTGCCTGCTTCCCTCCGGACTACAACTTGGATGTCTTCAAGTCTAATGTTAACAAATTCCTAATGAACCGCCCCCCTAATTAAACACTTCATAAAATCTCCTCACTAACGTGATGTACTTGCAATAACCCTTATCCTTGAGTGGCTTCCGGGCCTTAATAAGTGGTGATCACTGTGTAAAAAAAAAAAAAATATCACATCATTCAAACAGAAAAGCGGCCAGACACTGTGGCACAGTGCGATTAAAAATTAAAAGAAAAGTGTTACTTAATGGAATTGATGTTCCCTTGTAAGCAAAACTGGAGGAGACACAGGAACGGAAAAAATTCCAATACGAGACACTGCGTGCTGACCAGGTTGTAAAAGGCTTCGACATACCATCGCACGAGGTTGGTTGTCGGTGATTTCTAGGACACTCAGTCATTTTGTTTCTTTCAAAATATCGGAATCATAGGCCGCAACCTGAAAGGTGTTTCAGTCCGTCTTAAAAAAAAAGAGTTAAATATGCATCAAGTTGGATTTGGTCGAGAACGAAAAGTATTCAGCATTAACTGATGTTCTAATTTCGCATTGTTCATTTACATCTGTTTGTATTTTTGTTTGTTCATTTGTTGTTCTCTAATATCCTGCCCGGTGGCCAAAAATGCTTGGTAGCGCCAGAGTGGAGTACCGCCTCGAGCTACGCAAACTGTGTTATCTCATTGGTTGATGGCTGATGTGGGCAGGAAATCGCACGTGCTTTCATAAGTTGTATGATATATATATATATATATATATATATATATATATATATATATATATATATATGTGTGTGTGTGTGTGTGTGTGTGTTGTATATATGTGCGTATGTGTGTGTGTATACTAGCAGATGTACCCAGTCTTCTCGATATTAAACATAACGTTAAATTCTTTAAGAAATGGAGTAAAAAAACGGAAAAAATCTGAGACATGTTCATGCGATTATTATGATTTTTCTAAACAATTTACTTCTTGTAAATAAAAGAAACTCGAGCTTAGATTCAAACCAAAATCTAAAGACATTGAGTTAAATGCATAACGATTAGACCAAAGTGACCAGATGTGAAATTGTTGATATTCAAATAAAAAAAAAACAATGATGGCCTGGCCTAAGCAACAATTTTGTCAATATTGACTACTTTAACAGCGATTCTTCCGAATAAAAAACAATTAGAAAGTTTTCAACATTTCTGAATACCTTATATACTAAATTTAAAGTCTCTCCATCAAATATTCGTTGACTATGTAGGTTTAGAATTTTCCTCACACACATACTCAATTCTATATATATATATATATATATATATATATATATATGTATATATATATGTATATAAATAAATATATATATGTATATATAACTACTTCATTTACTCACATAAAATTAATATACGAAAGTATAGATTTATGCGTAAACTTTAAGTATTTACTACAAAAGCGCTCAAGTAGGTAGAGCTAGTTAGTAATTTATAAAATATATATGGCGATTAAGCTACACTGAATATTCGGCGTTTCATCCACTCTAGGATTCCTCAGGCTTATGTGCGAATTCTGTGGTTGTTTATCGTTTTCATATGGCCCTCTTCTATTGAGGATTTAGTTAGCCAATCAGCTTTCTAGTATCAACCGCGCCCTTCCTATCAGCCAATGGGCATGCATTTTATCGAACAAAGGATCTGTTTTAAAACTAGGTTAGTGGTTTAAAGAATACCAAAATCTACTAAACTGTAGAAGAGAAATAGCAAATAACTGTGTTCACAGAATAAAATTTACTCTAGGATAGCGATATAAAATAGTTTTAAAACTAACAAAAACAATAGAAAATAAACAAATAAATAAATTAAATGAATATGCATAAACGCTCACAGATATATGTATGTATATATATATGTATATATATGTGCATATATGTATGTACACATATGTATATTTATGTATGAACTAAAAAACAAGAAAAGTTCTGCCTTAAACCACTAAACTAGTTTTAAAACAGATCCTTTGTTCGATAAAATGCATGCCCATTGGCTGATAGGAAGGGGCGCGGTGGATACTAGAAAGCTGATTGGCTAACCAAATCCTCAATAGAAGAGGACCATATAAAAAGGATAAACAACCACAGCATACGCGCATAAGCCTGAGGAGTTCTGGAGTTGATGAAACGCCGAATATTCAGTGTAGCTTAATCGCCATATATATTTTATAAATTACTATATGTATATATATAAATATATATAAATATATATATGCAACACACACATATATATATATGCAAATTAATTTAATTATGATCATTTTAAATGGGATATTATGTAATGTCTATGTACGCTTGAACGTGTAAACATTAGCTTTAGCATTTTATTTATTGTAAATATTAAAAGTTAATTAAAGTCCCGTGTCATCGAGAAAAACATTAAATTTAATAATTTCTACTAAGGAATATTTGATAAATTATGGGTGGGCAGACAGCGAAAACAATCTAGTTCATATTTTTATTAGTAAACAACAGATTGTTTTTTAAATTTTAATTCTACTTCATAGTCAATAAAAGAAAAGTTTTTGAATAATAAACGTTAAGAATAATTTGAGTAATGTTATTGTTATATAAATGCGGTATGTAAAAAATATGTAAGGGTGATATTTTACAAAGTGTTATTTCATTATAGAGTATTACTGAAAAAATATCATAGCAACAGTATTACTGAAAAAATATCATAACATTATTACTGAAAAAATATCATAGCAAATAAAATATGAAATCTTTGGAGAAATATTAACCTATTCGAACGTGTGTGCATTAAAAAATATTCTAATTAAATAATCATTTTCTTGTTGATCAAAATAAAAAAATACAAATTAACCGAAGGGATTACACTCGCGTGATCGGTACTTTGGTGAAAATCAGCGCCATTTGATGTTTACAAATGATAGCTTAATTTTATGTTTGAACTAGTCCGCATTTTTCTGGTTAATTATGCAAATTTCTTGAAAAGCATTAGTAGATTTCTTTACGATTCGGCATTTCAAGAATTAAATTCATTAATTATCGTTTCAAGAAAATAATAATTAGTTTTTGATTATTAAAATTGATTAAGTATGTTATGGCATTTTAATGTGATTTAATTAGATTAAACTCAAATGAATTCTCATTGTTTTACCAAAATTTGCCACAGTACTTTTTACCCCTTTTTATTTATTTATTTATTTTGTTTTTTAGAGATTAACTTTGGTCGTCTATATTTCAAACACAATAAAAATGTAAACGTAAACTAAAGTAATACTTAGGATAACTCTCTCCTAAGAAAAAGGGTTGTATGTTTTCCTAGACATTTTTGCGTTCCTAATATTTATTATATGAATCATGTGGAGGAATATAGAATTTATAAAATGTTTATAATAAAGCAAATGTTTTTATTGTTGTAAATTTATCAGGTTTGCCTCTGAACAACAGTGCACACATTTATTTCAGTTAACACCACACATTGCGTCAGTATGAGTATTGGATTCCATATGCGGACTTCGAAAATATCATAACGATCTTTATTTTAATATTTCCATTGTTTTTTTTTTTTGTTATTAATAACCCGTGAACAAAATATAACGTAGTTTTATTTTAATAATGTACATTTTTTTTTAATTTTTCCTATCTAAATCCCTAGATACATTGAAAAAGCAAGGGAAAAACTGGTAAGATGACTCCCCATATTTTTCTTCTTTCCTAATCTTCTCCCCTTTCTTTTAAACGTGTTTTACGTATTTCACTTTTAATCAATAAAAGTCTTCCATTCGTGGTTCCAACATTTAAATTTTTGACCTCCTAAAGAATCGTAACATATATATATATATATATATATATATATATATATATATATATATATATATATACATGGTGAGTGGGAGTACTTTTTCCGGGCGTAAAATACGCTTAAATATGATATTTTAATTGTTCAGATTTCGTATGTATTATTATTGAGTCAGGATTCAAAAGTAGAATCGAAACGGAAGTCTTCAAAGCTGACCACGTCAAAACTGTATAAACGTCATACGCATAGGAACTGATTAAAAATAAACTAAAATGAATGTACAAAATGTATTACAATTTCGCCAATTTAAACCCATTTTTGACCTCCTATAAACTATTTTGACCGGATAAAGACCCAGAAAAGAGTGGTTCGTAAAAAAAAAGTTCAATCATTTGAAGTCGCTAACGCCGCTTTGCGACTTTAAGTTTCGAACGAGATAGAATTTGAAAATATAGAGATAGACAGACAGACAGCTTTATATATATATATATATATATATATATATATATATATATATATATATATATATATATATATATATATATATATAGTCTGGTAGTTGGTTTAGTACTGAAATTTGGTTTATGGTCCTTTAGAAGGATATAAGCCTGGTTGCATGTAATTTTACCTACTCTATCACTTATTTTTAACGTATCCGTTATTTCCTTACTGTTGTTGTTTATTAATGTGATAATATCCTCATTGCTAATTTTATTGTAGTCCTTAGTAAGGTTATGTAAAAGTAAAGCTGCGTGTGTGAGTTCCTTCCTCTCAGGTTCCGAAACGATTCAGCCTATCTTGATTTGTTTTGTACAGAAATACATGCGATAAGTATCGAAAATCGAAATAAATATTTTTATTTTCTTATAGACTGGGAAAAATTATTACAGGAGAATATTAACTGCTTCACCAGCCAACTGATATAATTTTCAGCAAATAAGGGAGATAATTCTCAGCAAATCATTTCTCCCTCAAAATAAAACAGAACTCTTGTTATCCGGATATATGTCGCAGTGATATATATATATTTTTTTTTTTGCATAGGCATCACCACTTATCAAGGCCAAGATGCCATTCGTGGATAAGGGTTAAAGAGTGTACAGTAGAAATTGGACAATAAAGTAATCGTTAGTAATGGAAATTCGGTAAATTTGTAAACTTATATGAACGGCTCATCAAAAACTTGTTTACGTTAGACTTGAAGACAACCATATTGTTGTCAGCTGGAAAGCAGGAAAAAGGAAAACAATTCCATAGGAGTGCAGTTCAAAGAAGTATTCGACTACAGATCTAATGGTTCCCTGTTCAAACCCGGGTGTATCTCACCATTTGATTTTTAATTTTTCTTACTGATAAGTTCAATTTACGATAAAAGAAGAGGTATCATTTAAAATCTACGTTTGCATGTTTTAAAACTAAACATTAATCAGAGGTGACTTTTCCAGGGCATTCATTGTCATGTCCAAATAGCAGCTCATGTGATATTGAAAACAATTCCAGACGAATTTTTTTTATTTACTTTTGGCGAATTTGTCTAGCTAGAAAATTGTTCTTCGTAATATAATAGTCAATAGAGGATTCATACTATAATAATACAGACGCAATCAGTATAAATAAAAATATTAATGTATAAATATATATATATATATATATATATATATATATATATATATATACATGGCTCGTGTTGCCGAGTTCGAATCTGTCGACTGGTATTAATCGTGACACCCTGCACTGAACATTCCCGAAAGGATGAAATATTAGTGTATGTAGGTATTTAATTATTGTAGTAAAAAACAATTTTGGCAGTCCCTTTAAGAGATTCGTTTCTTATCGTTGAGCACTTTCCGTTGAATTAAGTCGGTCAATTTAGTTATTATGCTTGAATCATCGTATAACGATTAGATCACTGTTCTGACATAAAGGACATTTAAAATTAAAATGTTCAAATTCAACGTTATTTCACACGGATAATAATAGCCGATTGAATAGGTCTTTGCTAATAGAGCCAAAGATGGCTCGTGTTGCCGAGGTCGAAGATTCCCGTAATTATGAAACACTAGTGTCTGTAGGTATTTAATTATTGTAGTAAAAATAATTATATATATATATATATTTATATAAAATGGGTTAAGAAATTCCAACGAAAGAAAGATGTATACTTAAATAAGGGAGTAGTCACCAACAATGTGTATTTTGTAACATTATTTTATTATTCCGTG
>NC_136498.1:8750826-8958326 GCF_053919585.1 Euprymna scolopes
AACTATCGGCCAAGCTCCAACCTCTGTCATATCAGAGTAGTATTGCATGCCATTGCCTATTTAACAATTCCTTTAATGAAATGTGCTCTGATGCGCTCATAACGCTTGTTCCTTGACGTTTCCAGACTAACCCGACAAGCAGTAAAATATCTCCTATTTACTGTTGAAGTTTTCAGATGCTAGTAAGCCTGACACTTTTTTCCTGGGACTGCTAGACGTTGGTATTCTCTCCAAAGTTTATGCTTTCCTTACTGTTCTAACCTGCAGAAGAATATGAAATGTGAACAGACATCTCTCAGCTCAACTCCCCACAGTCATCTGTTAGACATAATTCCAAATAGAAGTTCCTTACTTTCCAAGTTGTATTATGACTTATTAAGGGTTAAACCAAAATGAAAAGATCTAAAACGTACTAAATTAAATTTTCGTTCAGTAAAACAAAAGTTATGATGAATGCCCTGGTGTTCAAAATCGGAAAAATATATAAGGACATGAGCGACGTTTTTATGACAGGTTTGTATAGCAACCACGTCGCTTCAGTGACGACTGTTGCTTCTAATACACTGCTGTCGCGGAGGGAAAAGTAACAAGTGAAACAGAGAAAATGAAAGCATGAAAGGGAGATAATTGGGGGATTTTATTGAAAGCAAACGGGTACCATACATTGCTATTACACATGTGTTTATGGGGGAAAAAAAAAGACTGAAATTAAACAAAGAACAAGTGAATTTATTGGAAGCCTGGAAAAATCATGGATTGCAATAGAAAAATGCAAGCATCAAAAGTAATACGGTTAATACCTGTTAAAGTAAAGGACTAGTTGGTAAAATTGGAAAAGAAAAGGACAAGATATTCAAGTAAAAATATAATAAATTTATCATTTAAAACATTGCAGCATTAAGATTTTTAAAATTTAATTTATAACATTATTTAATCAATTCTTAATGCTGCCATATTTTAAGTTGTAAATTTATTATATTTCTTACTGGAATATCTTGTCCCTTTCTTTTCCAGTTTTACAAAACTAGTCCTTTACTTTTCCATGCTTAAGCTTAACCATATTACTTTTCATGCTGCCATTTTTCTATTGTAATATTGTTGTGAGGACATACACACCCTTATAATTACTAAGATGCACTTATCCATTAGCCATATAAGCAGCAAGTATAGAGGGCTCAATGAGAGCTATCCGGATGTCGTACGGCGACGAATCCCCACGGGCTTACTAATCTTCCTGTATCGCTAACCCTGTTCTGGATATAAATGTTCTTCGTATTCTCACCAGCCGTCGTGTTTTCCTACTTTCATCTTTCCCGACTCAACTACAATGGCGACAAGGATGTAAAAAAAAAAAAAAAAAAAAAATTTTAACTCGCGCGCAAAAACTTCAACTCTCCAGCTGTACGAAATAGTTAATTGCAAACTCTCTAAGTTACAACGCAAAATCTCCAAAGTTCAACGACGAAAATTTGCAACATAAAAAAGAAAAGTCTACACTTAAATTTATCTACTCAAAAAAATTGTAAGTAGAATTTTTTCATGCTTGCTAAAAAAGAAAGAAGAAAAAGCAATCTTGAGTTAATTTGTCGTTGAACGGGTCGACGCAATTGTTTATGCAAATTACATATGGACTTTATGTTGAACATTTTTTTTCCTGTTACGGAAATTTCGGGAAATGAATTCTTGTTTTATGACAGTGTTATTGTGGCCGACTAGTTGTTTGTTTGAACTATACCGAAAGAGAAAAGGAAAAGAGACTATATGAAAAAGGCAAATATTATTTTTACGGTCTGGGAAGCAATTTTTTGTTTTTATGACTTAAAAAAATAGTTTTTATCTTTTTTTTTTCTTTTTTTTTGGCAACGGCATGCACGCACACTGAAAGGAAATGATACCTTCTATTATTTTTTTTTCACCTGTTAAACTTTTGCTCGCCAGCGATTTGAGGAAAATACTGCTCGCATGACGATATCTTCTTTTTTTTTACACAGTGATCACCACTTATCAAGGCCCGGAAGCCATTCAGGGATAAGGGTTATTGCAAGTACATTACGTTAGTGTGAAGATTTGATGAAGTGTTTACTTAAGGGGGCGGTTCATTGGGAATTTGTAAACGTTTGACTTGAAGACATCCAAGTTGTAGTCCAGTGGGAAGCAAGCAGACGAAACAGAGTTCTACAGGCGTGCAATTCTAAGAAAGAAGCTTTGTTCATGGAATCCACGTTTTGATTTAGGCACAGATATAGAGTGGGGGACATTTTTCACAGTGGATTCAGCTAGAGGGGTGTTTTTCGTGAAAGATTGGCGAGGGGGGACCAGAGATTGGAGTTCAGACAAGCACCTGCTATGGAAATAACGATAAAACAAGGATAGGCTCGCAACGTCTCTTCTGTGGGAGAGAGGTTGCAGGGTAGAGAAAAGGGCATCCCCCACTAAGCCCCGAAGTCTATTTTGTACTCTGTCAAGGCAAGATAGGCTGTTTTTGGCAGCTCCTGCCCAAATATGGCAACAGTATTCCATCCTTCGACGTACTTGGCTTTTATATAGATAGAGAATGGCATCAGCAGTGAGATATCTTCTGGAGCGGTAGAAGGATCCCACCATTTTACCAGCGACCTTGGCAACAGACTTGATGTACGTGTTCCATTTCAGATCAGGAGTAAAGGTCAAACCCAGAAGCTTGTCAAAACACGGGGCCTCACCCAGACGAGAGCCATCCATCACAATTGATACCATATGGGGATCAGAAAACTGGAACATGGAACAATTTTTTTAAACCGTAACTTTGCAGAACACAGGTCCACTTGTATATTTTACATTGTATGTGTTATATCGTATCTTTTACATTGTATGTGTAATATGGTATATTTTATATTGTATGTGTAATATGGTATATTTTATATTGTATGTGTAATATGGTATATTTTATATTGTAGTGTATATTTGCCTCATATTCATCCAGGGGTTAACTTCGACAAGAGACTCTGAGATCCGTCGAAGAGTTTTGTAAAAACTGGAAAGTGAACCAGTCTTAACTGTACAAAAGTTGGCGGAAGATTGCCAAAGAATCATTAGTATGCAGAAGAACTCCAAGAACATCGAAGAAGCTGGCATTTCACACATAAAGAACATACAGAGAAGAACTAAGACGTACTCTCAACAAAAAAAGAAACGGAAACTAGACGCTATCTTTCATTTAAGCACGAAAGACAAGGTAACCAGAAGCTTCCGACTCCTTGTTTTCGTTGCGTAAACTTGCCTTGGTCAAAGGATGGCCTTTTTTCGTACCAAAGAATGTTTTAATTGCAAAAAAAAAAAAAAAATAGGACACAAAAGCTCACACTGCAAATGGCAAAAGGAAAAGTAAAATTCGGGTTAAACAGACGATAATGAATAAGAAAGACGAAAATAACAGTCGAAAATACGTCTTAGTAAGAAATTTAAACAAGGACGTAAAATTACAGTTAGACTCAGGGTCGGACTTATCGCTAATAAATTTACAGACGTGGAGAAATTTAAATAGGCCGACTATCCATAAAACTGGTAAGTCAGCAAAAACGGTAACTGGAGAAAAAATAAATTTTGAAGGAGAACTAACTGCAAATGTCAATTTAAACGTGGCAAGTGGTACAACGAAAAAACTTAAATTATTTGTGCTCAAGAACACATAAAATTTTTTTGGGACCGATTGGTTTCAGGAATTTAATTTGTGTGATGTACGGATGAACACCTTTTACCAAAAAGTTGAATGGTTTTCTATAGAAAAACAAGAACTTAAAGTGGATCTAAAAAAGCTTTTTCCTTAATTTTTTTTTTCAGCGGGATTGGGTAAATATAGGAAAGCAGCAGCCAAATTTGAACTGAAACCCAATGCAAAACGTTTCGTAGACCCTTTGAAAAGAGCATTGAAAAAAGCTCGGGAACACCTTCAGATAAGGCCTTACAACAGTTCTTACAGGTTTACAGGATCACACGGAACCCGATTTACCCTGAAGCAACGTCTCCAGCAGAGGCCATGTTTGCACGAAAAATACGACCAGTATTCGAAAAAATACTGCCAAAACAAGCAAATTCAGGTAGGAACACTACCGTTCCCACAAAGAAGTATAAACCAGGAGAAAAAGTTTTCTTTAAAGCATATGGAAACAATACATCGTTTTGGGAACAGGGAACAATTGACAAAAGAATTGGAAACACAATCTACATCGTTCTATGCCCTACCGCCACTCACAAGAGACACATAAGTCAAATTAGACGTCGTCGTAACGATGGCAAAAACACACCTAAAGTTGAGGAAGAAGCTAGCGATACGTTATATGATATGTTCAATATCGAGCCTCCCCAAGCAAACTTAGAACAGCGCCGATCGACAAAGAAGAGAAAGGTTACTGAACACCTTATCATCGATCCAAAAAGGAAAAAATATTAACGTTTTTTTCCAGAACAAAAAAGCGTGGGAGGGGGTGTTGTGGGGACATACACACCTTATAATCACTAAGATGGACTCATCCATTAACCATATAAGCAGCAAGTATAGACCGTTAAATGAGAGCTATCCGGATGTCGTACAGAGACGACTCCCCACGGACTTACTAATCTTCCTGTATCATTAACCCTGTTTTGGATATAAATGTTCTTCGTATTCTCACCAGTCGTCGTGTTTTCCTACTTTCACCTTTCCCGACTCTACTACAAATATATATATAGTAATGTATATTACTCCCATCATAATAATAATGCAATTTAGTGTAATTTACGGTGGCAACTACCTAGGTCAACAATGTTGAGATTGGATGGAAGAGTCCAACAGCACGTACCTAGCAATATCAGAAATGGTACATATTTAGCAACGAAGGTTCTTGTCAATACATACAGATTCAATAGCTAACCATCTCATTAAAAACCTGTCATGTGCAGCGAACTCTTTTTCACGTCTGAGTCGTGCTCACTCCACATTCAATCTAAAGAGCTTGGAGACATTCTCTCTGTTAACAGAGGGAATGCCTCTTAGGTTAGATTGTGAATAATCTCTAGGATCTTCGAAAATATCATAACGTTTCTTTATTTTTATCTTTTCCTTGTTTTGGAAGGTTTTTATTCACCGATGAACAAAACACAACGCAACTTTATCTTAATGTACATATTTTTTATTTTTCCCTTTTAAATCCCTCGATACAACTTTAAAAAAAACGTGGGCAAAACTATTAAGATGACTCCCTATTTATTTGTCTTTCCTACCCCTCCTTTCTTTTAAACGTGTTTTGCGTATTTTACTTTTGATCAATAAAATCTCCCCTTCGTGTTTGCAATATTTACTTCTGTACCCCCTAAATAATCATAACATATACATCGATTGATTGTCTGGGTTGGCAAGGGATCCCATCCCCGTAGTCAACCGTGAAGAAGCTTCACATGCATCCTCGCAGTGAATAAACCCACAATACATTGCAGTCTATATTATACTGTAGAGAATCTGCTGTTGATTTGATCATATTAACTGTAGATAATGTTTTCGCTATAAGTGTTGAATGCAAAAGCCAGTTACATGGTTCACAAGTACTCTAAATAGAAACATTCCAATCAAACGTGCACCTATCTTATCAAATAACCAACCGTTGATTTTATGAAATTATTTTTAAATAATCACTTATATTAAAGGTAAACGTACATAAGTAGTGTATCATGGTTTAACCGTGCTATAAAAGGAATTATTCGTTTTGTAAGCGCACTGTCATATAAAAGAATCTACAGTTGATATATATAATATATCATATATATCATATATATACATATATCATATATCATATATATCATATATATGATATATATAGCATATATATATATCATATATATATATTAATATATATGATGTATCATACACATAATATATATATATATATTTTACATGGAGGTCACCACTTATCAAGGCCTGGAGGCTACTCGAGGAAGAGTATATATATATATATATATATATATATATATATATATAAGGATCTACATTCTGATTTTATAGGCTCGGCTTTTCTGCACCTGTGGTATTAAAATTTCTCCAATTCAGTTGTGATTACTTTATATAAATGTGTGAATGTAATTAGATTTTATCGATTTTCGATACTTATCACATGCATTCCGATACAAATTCTACGTGAAAACACTCTCCGTGTAAACTTTCTAGGAAATCATCGTAGTGGTTTTCTTTTCGTATGGAATTATATCTCACACACATAACCTTTCTTATATATATATATATATATATATATATATATATATATATATATATATATATATATACTAGCATGGGTGGCTGCCCGGGTGTTTGGAGGTGTGTGTTGAGCAAAAAAAAAAGTGGTAGTAGGGAGGCAGGTTCGAATCCGTACCGCGAAGGAGGAAAAGAACGGCTAAAAACCTGACGTCTTTGCTTTTACAACTACCGCCAAACCGGAAGTGACGCAGATTTTAATTGAGGCTAGACAAGCGAAAAGAGGGGATGACTCCCAAAAATATCGGCGAAAAAAAGCGACTCCTCCCTGTAGAAAGTGCCCAGTTGAGGGTGAAGAAATTAATGCTTTTAGCTAATTTTTCGGTATTTGTCGTCTAATGGGTCGAGCCTTAACACGATACTGATCTCGTTAAAATCCGTCGCCTCTGTCGAAAGTTTTAGGCAGACACGCAAACATACATACATACGTTTATATATCGGTAGCTTAAATTTTCGACCCATACCGATTAAGCTTGCCTTATCTCTGAATACCCTTTATGTAAAATTTCAAATGTTTAGATCAGAAATTGTCTGAATAATTTGGTAGAGACCGCAGAGGTCAATATTTTTTAACTTTCCCTATTATGACCCCTTAAAATTTATTGTTTTTAACTCTACTCACGATATTAAGTTAGATCAATGTCAAAGGAATCTATATCTAAAATTTCAATTGTTTATACCTAAAATTGGCGGAGAAGTTTGGTAGAGTTCTCAAAGGTTAAATCGTTGAACTCTGAACCGTAACAGCAAAATTTCTGGCCGAAAACGCATTACAAAGATGTTCCCAATCTCACTACCCTGTATATCAAATTTCAAGTCTATAGACTGAAAATTGACAGTTTTTGTGTAGGGAAATGTACACATACACACACATACACACAGTTTCACTCATATAGGGTGACCCCCCCCCAAAAAAAAGCTAACTGGAGGCCATCTAGAACATATGCTGCAGAACGGAGAAAAAAAGGTCAAAGACCCTGGTGTTTTGATTTGATGTTTTGAATATAATAAACTAGCTATGACCAAAGTATCATTTCATTCGGACAAAAAAACTAAGAAACGGGACCTAATTAGAGTCGGGGCCCGTTTTGGGGGGGGGCACCCTGTATATATACTAGCATTTCAGCCCGACTGCTTGGAGGTGTATGTTGAGCAAAAACAAAAAAAGCGATATTTTCTTTTAACTTTGACCCCTATTATGACCCCTTAACATTTATTGTTTTGTGCTCAAATCAAGTTATTAAGTTAGATACATATCCAATGAACCTACATCTAAAATTTCAAGTGTTTATATCCAAAATTATTGGAGGAGTTTTATAGAGTTCTCAAAAGTCAAATCGTTGAACTTTGACCCCTTAACAGCCAAATTTCTGGCTGAAAACCGATCACAAAGATTTTCCCAAGTCTCAGTGCCCTGTATATCAAATTTCGAGTCTGTAATTGACAGTTAATAGGTAGGGAAATGTACACAGACACACACAGATACGTTCATACACAATCACACACACACACACACACACACACACACACATATATATATATATATATATATATATATATGTATATATATATGAATGGAAATGTATGAAAAAAATATGAATAGTATAAAATCTTATAAGATTTTCTTTATTCGTGTTCAATTGGTGACGTGCAGGAATACAAAATAATATTATGAAATTTTTTTTTTAAACTTTTTTTACAGGTACATATTTTCGACCGATCCTTCAGTCTTCATCGGTGTAGTGAAAGTGATGAGCATACATGGGGGAAAGGGGGGATGGAAAAGGAAAGAGAAGGAGGTATAGCCAATGAGAAGGTGCCACGTCAGTTTTAAATATATACACATATAAGTACACACATGCACACAGTACATATACATATCTAAACGAAAAATTAAACAGTAAATAAGAATGATATATATATATATATAATATATATATATATATATATATATATATATATATATATATATATATATATATATATATATATATATATATTATAGAACTGGCGGTAATCGTGGTTCCCTAAAATGATGGTTTCCGAAAGGAAGAAACACTAATATAGTTTCCTGCGTTCGTGCGTGCCTATTTATCTTCATGTTCAACGACAAATAATTTTTTTCTAGGAATTTAATAGCTTTGTAGTTTTCCATTCTCGAATTGGCCGATTGCGTAGTTGCTCCGCATTTTTTAAAAGCTGGGTTCATAAGAAAAAGTTATATATATCTCATAACATTTTTGAATATATAAAAAATATATTTTGATAAGTATTCTGACTTACGATTTTATGTAAGTCGACTATAAAATTCGAATGCAATGCACAACTAATACATAATTCTGATTAATAAGTGTTATTATAGATTAGAATTAAATGCAAGAACTTAAGAGTGCGAATGGTTTAAGAGTTGCTTTTAAAAATATAATTGATTAGATTACTATATAGAACATTGTGTCTCTCGTTTTCGCTTTTTTGATTTTGACTAATCAAGTGATCTCGCGACCTAGTATGGATAGAAGGATGCCCCAAAGCTACTAGCGACTAGAGCATTTTACAAATGACTTCTTTCCTAGTTGATTGCGATATGTTTCTGACCCTGTGCAGTTCGAGGAGGCTCATCCTCCTAGGCTTTGCTTTCTGTATTTGAGGTCGAATTAGTTAATTTCTAATCGCTTGAAATGCCTCTGTGGAAATGCCGACGGAACTTCCCAGGCCACATCGTTCTTCCTCTAAATTTCTGGTTCTTAAATCTAACTTTCTGAACGTTGCATCACATCCTCCTGCCGTGGGAATTAGGTAAATATCCATCGCAACTCTACCTGCGGCCACTTCCATACAGAAGAGTTGCTGTAGGCTTCTCTTTATCTCTATCGTTACGTCCATGGTACCTGCTTGACTGAGCTCTTATTGCTACTCCTTCTTGTAACGCATTCATGGCAAAACTCGCCTAGCAAATACAATCAAAACAGAACTCCCTTATCTTCCTCTGTACAAAACAACACCAATAACAGAAAATTGGAATTTTTGTTACTGAAATTTATGGATGAGGATTGATAATTTGTATTTGGTTTCCTCGGATCATTCTTCTCATCTTATGAGTCGTAGTATAACAAATAAAGTACTAATAATATTCAATTATATGTACCAATCTTCTAGAGACTAAAGATTTAATCCTCAGTTTCGATTGCAATTAAGAATTACGTAAGATTCATATACAGTGTTGGCTGACGGAACAGAGCATGTAACCCCTATGGATGAAATTAAATGTTCCGTTAAAAATTCCGTACAGATTCTCGATTTCAAGAGAAAGCTCCTTGCGTTCAACAAAATATACTTGAAAGAAGACTGAGTTTATTTCATCCGAAACGTTATGAAACTAACACATGAGATGGCAGCAGTAGTCCAAATAATCTAAATTATACAATTTCATTAGCATTTTTCTATAACATCTTATTTCTGGAACAAATATTTCAAAGCTGTTACTTGACAGACTATAAACATGGTCGTTTCATATTCAATACAAACAAATACTTGACTCGCGTTTTCTTAAGTAATTTTCAGCGCATTCCATCCACTGTTACTAATGATCCAACTGACAATCTATTTACTGTCATCCTCGAGTTTCCCCTAACCTTAACCTTCACACCTTATTCTTGACTTATATTCGCGCATTGTAAAGCGGTTACCCATCAGTAACGCATGAAGATATTACAAAAAGGAAAGAAGAATGCATACTCTGCATATATAAAACTTTAGAAAGGATACAGTTTCAAGATACTAAATAAGATGGCATAATACCCTGGTCCCATCGATGCAATGTGGTATTCATGTGATAGCTTTCTACAGAATGCGATCTGATGTACTCTCTGCAATTGTGCCCCCCCAAATAAATACCCTCGATCAACTAAACCCGAAACAGTAAACCCTTTTTGCTGTAGAGAAGTTCATATACTATATAACTTTGTACCCATCGGACCGCTAACCTTTGGAAATCTGAATATTCGCTAATTTTTTTCCGCTGTACAAACATTCAGAAATTTAAATGTAATGTAAACAAATATATTGCAATACAACTCTCCACTTAGGATAGCCCTATGAATATTTCTCCTAATTCATAGTGACCCCTTATGTCTCAGTCGCAACATTATCTCGGTCGAACAAAATAAAAATAAATTATGTAACGAAAAGTGATTCATATTTTAACACAAAGCCTGGAATGAAAACCAATTATTTTTATGGGAACAAATGATTGATGTCCAGCATCATCTTTCTCGGAGAAAAATGGTAAAAAGTTGATGAATGAGAAACATGTAAATTTCATTGTAAATAAATATTTAATGGCGTATCCTGTTTAGAATTGAGAACATGCATATAAAATAAACATTTATTCAAAAGTTGAATTGAACAAAAATAGAGAACAGATTTTGGGAAAAAAATATTTTCGTAAATATTAACAAAATAATTTCAGAAAAATATATTTTTTTAAAAATTACAGAAAAAAATATTAACAAAATAATTTCAGAAAAAAATATTAACAAAATAAAATCAGAAAAAATATTAACAAAATAAAATCAGAAAAAATATTAACAAAATAATTTCAGAAAAAAACTTTTCATTATTAGAAAATTTACATTAAAACTAGATTTTTAGCTCATAAATATTGTAGACATTTGACTTAGAATGAGTGATTTTTATGGAAAATCGATGATTAAATTTTTGCTTATTTTGCATAAAATTACTCATTCCTATCCATTTCTATTAAGCATAAACTTGCGTCAAACGGATGCCATAATAATTATTTCATTGCACCTTATAAAAATTATAAATACAAACGTTTATCAAGATTGGCCCAATAGTTTGCGAGAAAACTTCTAGAGTAAATGTGGCATTGTGGTTATTAATCAACTAAACCTTATCAATCGGTAACTGTGCGTCGAAAAGATTTAGTTCTCTTTACATAACAACGGCTAATATAACATTTTAACCAAATGGTAACGGACAGGTAGAAAGAGAGACTAAAAAAATATAATAAAGATAGGTATTATTTCGGTCGATGTAATGCTCGACCATCTTCGGATATTAATTAAGCTTTGCAATTTTTCTGTCAAACTCGTGAATTTATATGGAATTTCAAACGAAACGATTCGATAATCCAATCATTTCAGCACAAAAAACATACAAAAGGTATGTGAAGAAAATCACTTGTCGAAACGTTCTGAGCATAACATTCAACATGAAAACGGCAGTCCGAATAATCAAAATAATACAAAATACTAATCACCATCTAAATACATTATGAAACATATACATATATATATATATATATATATATATATATATATATATATATATATATATATGTTAAAAACTAATTACTGAAATTGTATGTGTATATGTTTTAGGAGTAGATGTATATATATATATATATATTATTATATATATATATAATAAAACGTGCGATTAGTAAAAACCTGAAGAGTGCTCAATACTTGCAGAGCAAATATGTTTTATTTTTTATCAACGTTTTATCTGTTTGGTTACATATGTTTCGGATGTTGGACCATGTTTACGATCAAACAGCCTCGTTAGACTTTACAGAAAATCTGTCAATTCTTTTTCTGTAAGGTCTGATGAGGCTGTTGGATCGTAATCATGGTCCAACATCCGAAACATATGTAATCAAACCGATAAAATGGTAATAAAAAAAATTATATATATATATATATATATATATATATATATATATATATATATATATATGTATACAGGGTTACCCAAGAGAAAACAAAAGCTAACTGGAGGCCATCTAGAACATATGCTGTAGAACGGAGGAAAAAAGGACACAGACCCTAGTGTTTTGATGTGATGTTGTGAATATAATAAACTAGTTATGACCAAAGTCTCATTTCATTCAGACAAAACACTAAGAAATGGGGCCTAATTAGAGTGTATATATATATATATATATATATATATATATATATATATATATATATATATAAATGTTATGATTAAAGCGGTTCATTTGTACAAATAGCTACACATGAACGATATTTAATTAAACAGAGGTGAGGAGGCAAAGATAACGAAATACCAAGATCTTATGTACGATATAAAAAGAAACTGTGATTATAAGACAGCATCCAGTATAGGAGCAACCGGATTCATGAAAAGGAATTACAAAAAATACCTGTTGAATATATCTGATTAACCAAGTGCAAGCGAAATGACAAAAATTGCACTCAAAGGAACACTTAGAATTATCTCTCGCTTGGAGTGACTCAAATTGAGAGCGAATGCCTGGCATCTGGTAGGATACCCCATCTTCATTTAAAACTAAATAAGAAAACTAAACCTAAAAAAGGGGCATTACACGGGTACTTTTTTATTTTATTTTTTTTAATATACTGTTTTAAAAGAACGTATAAATAATACAATTGCATACATGGTTATTTAAGAATATTTCTTATATCTTTTTTGTTTTAAAGCAAATCGTTGTATATAATGTATAAATAATACAATTATATACATGGTTATTTAAGAATATTTCTTATATCTTTTTTGTTTTAAGCAAATCATTTTATATAATGTATAAATAATACAATTATATACACGTAAAAATAGAAAATTGCTACTAAAGTAATATTGTTTTAAAATTTATAAATAACGATACAAGCTCATAAAAACATAAATAAAATTATAAAGTTTAAAATATTTGGACTACTGTTAAGATTTTGGTTATTATTCTAACAATGCTTCTGAGGATTTTACCTCCAGCTTTCTTCAGGTGCGTCTTTGTCCGGTATTGGCACTCCATATATCAGAATTTTGAATCTGTGATGATTTCGAATGTAAAGATTCGTTGCGCAACGCATAAGTGTTAAGTCATACTCAGTTCTTAGTTGACAGTTTTAAGTGACATCTCCTGGCTGGTTTACGTCAGACCTCATCTCTATTAGTACTGAATATACAAGTACGAATAACTTTATAATTCAACTCGACTGAATAAAAGATCGCTGGCAAGTTATTCTTTGAATTAAAAAACGTTTATTTAGAAATTCCTTACAAATGTATAAGTACGGCAAGTCACACTAAAGAAGACCAGAGATTTCAATACGCCATTAAATAAGTAGCCAAGATGATAATAGTGACCCGAACAAACCAGATAGTAACAAAACGAAATGTTTAAAATAACCAAATAAAATGTAATTATTTTGAAATCAATTTATTTAATATTATATACTATTCTCCATACACGATGAAAAACTCTGAAAAGAATTCCAAAAACTATCTAGCAATATACTCGGTGAACAAAGCGCAAGAGAGATAAAAACAAGTGCAGTTAAATAGACGGTTTTCTCTCTAAAAGATCTACTGGTCCGGGTGTATAAAATATCGGGTGAATGCCTGGCAGTCGGTATGATACCTTATCCCAAGCTAGAACAAAATTAAAATAAAAATATAAAAATATAAACTATATTCAATCAGTGATAATATATTATATATAAATAATATTATATAAATATTCTTTATGTAAATTGTATACACGTAAATCTTCAAAAAATTTATATTCAATTTATACTGTCCAATATATTTTCATATTAATGTAAAAAGTCATATATATATATATATATATATATATATATATATATATATATATATATATAATGTGTGTGCGCGTGTGTATTATTTCATGATTAAACATAAAATATTATATATATATATATATATATATATATATATATATATATATATATATATAATTATACAAACATAGCTAAAATTGAGAATATTGAAAGTAAGGTAAGTCAATACTATGTTTGGAAAAGCCTAACACGCAAATAAATGTAATGGAATTCGTAAGTAATATTATTTATTTTTCAATATCATCAAAAGTTTGAGTCAAACTTCGTTCTCTGCATCGTTTTCATCACAAAGGTATAGGTCGATTCTTAGAAAACTATACAGCGATCATTTGTTCATTAAATCATGAGTTATTAAATCGATAGTATGCACTTACCTTTTCTTTATAAACTTTATATATATATATATATATATAAGTTTTGTTGTTGAATTTTTTTGTTATTTTGTTTGGATTTGTTGTTTAAATTTTACATCACAGCTTCAAGCGAATTCAGCAATACCCAGATGAACAGCTCCTAATTCCACGGTGGCTAAAATGCACGAGTGCCTCCAGCGAGAATTGCGGATTAATTTGGGGTGTGTATTGTTGTCTATAATATATATATATATATATATATATATATATATATATATATATATATATATATATATATATATATATATATATATGAACAAATAGCTCGCCTCCAAGTTTTTTCCCTGTAGAGTGAAACTTATATTTTTATTCTTTTTTTTTTTCAGCAAAATTAATTAATCCGGTTTTAAGAAAAACGGGAATTAAAGTTAATTTTTGGTTACGAAATGTTTGTTTCTTCTTTTTTTTTAAGTACAAACTCGGTTTATTAATTTTATTCACAGTTATCTGCGATTTTTAAAAAAAAATCTGAGAAATTTCAAGCTGAATTTTCTTTCAATTAATTTTTGATAATTCTATCCTATTTTGCCACTCTTTTCCTGATGCAAGCTTAACGTCATGATAGAATATCGGTGGTGGTCGGTGTCTGACACGCTGAGCAGTCGCGTGGTGTGGAGATGCGGCTGATCACTCTCAGGGCCACGTACGCTCTGACTGTCGCACACGTAGCGAAAGAAACAGACCATCTCCCTCCGCCCTCTTCTTTCTTATGTGCAGCAGCATCACGATCATCAGCACCGTAAACATAATCTTTTGTAACGTTACTTCTCCTCCTGTTACTGCTACTTCGCATTTTGCACGAAGTTATCACACCGCCACTTCTTCGTCTTTCTGCAGATTTTTGTAGTTTCGCTCTTTAAAAACTACAACAATCGCTTTATAAAATACGAATCGGACCTTAATGGGAATAAGATGGTCGATTGTCTACTGAATATCATTTACTTAAACATAGTTTATTTTTTTTATGTTATTAATCACTTATCAAAGTCAGTGACTTTTAATGTAATATTCGTTTTACAAGGGAGTTACCGTTTATCAAAGCCCGAAAGCCACTCGAGGATAAGGGTAGGCACGTGATATAAGGGGCTAAAATAATATTTCAAATCAAAAAGAAGCCGTTCTGTATGTTCTTCAGTACGTTCTGTATAGATAAAGTCTAGCCCGGAAAAGAGTAGTATTTCTCCGTTTTCAGAAATATCGCGCTTGGAATATGAGGACTAAAGGATAAAATAAATGAAAAGAGTGTTACGCGGCTGCTGTAAGAAAAAAAAACAAGATCCACCTCCTATTTACTAATTTCTTGGGACATTCCACGGATAATTAGTATGACAGGTGCTTCTTTTCGTCGTACTGAGGTTGAACTCTGTGAATGGGTTTAGTTTTTTGCTAATCGCCGGGACATTCCGATGGGTTGTTCGGGCATTTCATGTGTCATGGTACAATTCACCTTATCAATTGTAAATTACACTCGATGGCAATTAATAGTATAAAAGTATTATCGGGAACATGACTACCCCACTTACTCTTGATCGTCACTTCATATTCCTGAGTGCCAAACAAGTGGCAACAAGTACAATTTTTGGAAACGTTTTCAGAATAACTCAATCGAGGATTGAACCCGGATCTCCCGACTTATTAACAAAACAGTCTCATGATTTTGTAAAATGGGTTGATTAGACGTTATATTATCTTTAATAAACAGGTTGGATTTTTGTTCGTAAAAAAAAGCGAAGTATCTGTTCTAATGCTACGCTTGTTCTATTCTGTCATCTGTCAGTGAACAAGAATTCCTTCGAAACTGGGGCAATTTTCATTTGTTCTGCCAATTCTGAGTGTCCCGTTTTGGGGAGCTCGATTTTTTTCACCTTAACAACTCACGTTGTGTTAACTTTGTTTTGTTGAGGAGGCCAATAAATAAGTACATTTTTTTCATTCGCCCCAAACAAGACACAGCGCCACTAAGTCGTAAGAGTTACTATTTTGAACCAGATTTGCCAGGATACTATGTAGGGAGTTGGGCAGCGAAAAATATGTTCACATTACGCTTGAACATCTACAGTCAGCCTGGTGGGGTTGGGGGGGGAGGTAAGTATTTATTATGACAATAGTTTTTTTTCTAGTTTATGTATTTATTTTTTTCCTAATAAGACACTAGAATGAAAAATACAACTAAAATTATAAATAAAATACTAAGAAAAAAATGATTATTTTTTATTTAAAAATCACAATAAATCATTTATTCGTAATAATCTTGAATATATTGTTGGTTTTAGTCGCTTTGCTAACTGGTAAATCAACTCTTGGGGTTATTTAATACTAAAACATACAACGTATCGTAAGCAATTTATTGTGTTCAATTAATTGAACACAAGCTGTTTTTTTTTTATTATTAGTCCTTTTTACTTGCCTCCTTACGATGGAAGATGCAGACATAAAGTCGATTAGTATATGTTGAAAACTCCAACTCGCCAAACGGGTCATTCTGTCTATGGGACATTTTTTTAAATTGCCTCAGTCTATAAGGATTTCTCCTACATTAACCTGTTGCTTCTAGATCAGGCTGTCTGAAGATATTGGCTCCATGAGACGAAATACACCTAACATCGATGCTTTTTTGTTGTTTTTCTACTTCCTTTTGCAAAATTTAATTATATTCTGCAAAACCGAAACCAAAAACAACAGCTCACATTTTCCCCTTTCCTTCTTCCCATTTTCCTTTTCTCTTTCTATCTCGCCCATTTCCTAACTGGGTTTTTCCTTACTTAAAATGTACCAAACATTAATACTGTAACCCTTTTCCAACTCCCATTGCAAAACTCATTCATGTTCTGCAGGTTAGGGAACAAAAGCAATAAAATCCATTATAAAACAACCAAACATTACAAACTAGCGATTGAAGATACAAAAAGTTTGAAGAATAAAACCTTCTACAAAATAACTGGATGTAACATGAATACTATTTTCAAAATAATTGGATTCGGCATTAAATAACCCAAAAAGGGTTGATATGCCGTAAAATAAAACAAACACACCTACATTAGCAGATCACAACAAAGAAGTGTGGTATCAGAATGTATAGTGCATTTTGCTCCTAGCCAAAAATGTTAGCCATAGCACGAGACAAATTGTGGGTTAAGACGACTGAAACTAAATCCTTATTTATTCCTGACCATCTATTAGGCGACTCAGACTTCGGACTGTCCGAGAAATTATTACAAAGTGGGTTTCAAGAGATCATCTTCCCAGGCATTATTTTATTTTTAAGAGACGAAGAATGTATTACCTCACCCGTCACCCCTCACCCCTCCCATTATGATTCGTTTCGAGTTTTAGAAGAGGGGTTTTATTGCCGATAGCCTGAGGCGCCTTTTACTGAAAAATGCCGATGCTTTCGATAAAGTTCTCTTTCTGTTTTATTTTGCGATTTTCTATCTGTTGCGCTTGAGGAGGGAACGGTAAGCCGAAACCTTGTGTAACATCACGAACTGTTGACGGATCGGGTGAATCTCTTGCGTAAACAACTGCAATAGATACACGATATTAAAATCCGCATAACCGATTAAAAAAAAAGTACGCGAAGGTCCATCACTGTCCCCTCATCTGTGAATCGTTTCCAAATAAATAAATGAAAATGCAATTCGCTTGATAACGATAGTGAAAATAGATAGCCATTACTTTCAAGAAAAACGCGCGAAAAGAAGAAAAAAATGTTCATCGGTAAATACAGGTAGCACTATTCAAAGAATGGATAGATGGAAGAAATCACACAAGCGACACTGCAACCGTTGCGATACGAAAGACGGGAGAGAGAGAAAAGGGGAAAGGAAAGAAATATGCTGGCAGATGAGTTTGCTGGATCTGGGCGTGATCGCATAAAAGACAGCTGTATCGCATTTAGCGTCCGTCCGCATCCGTCATGCATACATCTTAGCGTTCGCGTATTGATATATAAGTTATACGTGCAACTTCTCTTTTTTTTTATCTGCGCGCGTAAGATATTTATAAAAAACGAAGTCGGCGCTTTAATTACATAAAGTCCAAAGTTATTTTGCAAAACCCAACTTAATTAGCGACACTCTCAAATATTTGTTAGCGATCATTTTCTAAATATTTGTTAATATTACTGCCTCACTGTACTTATGCAGCGTCGACTTGGGGTCCTTTTATTTATTTATTTTTATCTCCTAATTTTAATCTGTTGTTTTTATTTACCGAGTTATGTTATATTAATATGATTTTGATAGCTACATTTTACTATTGCAGTATCGTTTAGGTAACCAATTATTAATTCGATTAACTTGTTATAAAAGCATGTGCAATCCTTGTTAATATAATGCGTCTATTTACTTGTATCCAACGAATGAAGAGTTTTAATGTAGAGAAATGCAGTTCTAACATTGAAGCACTCTGGATTGGAACACTTTGTTTTAATTATCTCGGTCAAGAAGGATTCCTTCTTTCAAGGCCGAAGAGAGAAAAGATTTCCTGTTATATCCGTGTAGTATTATTTATTGGCCTCCCTACAAGAGCAAAGATTAGCAAAAAGTCAGTTTTAATTGTGAAAACCGAGCTCTCTAAAAAGTGGAACTCCGGATTGGAACACAAAATAAAATTGGCCCAGTCTAGAAGGACTTCACACTTTTTCTGACCTAGAATAAAATATTATTGTGTTTTTAGAAATAATATGCTAAATATAAATAAATTTGTAAAATCTTTCAATTTTTTATCAGATGATGATCTGCTGAGGATAAGTCTTCGACAATCAGTCTAACAGTGACTTAGGTAGGGTTCTGTGTAGTCCTATGAGGTCCAACCTTCCACGCTTTAATTACTCAAAGAGAAGTGGTTAGTATTTTTGCTAATCGCCTTGGGTACTCTACCTCGTCAATGTCGACGGACCCCCCCCCCGCTATTGTATGTGCACTTCATTTATTCTGCAACTTTTACCACTAGACCTGTGTTTAATCTCTCGCGGAAATGGTAAATAAATATACGTGAGGCGAATTTAAAAACGAGTTTAGATTACTTTCCATGTTTTAATGTTAAAAAGATCCGTTCCAACTTAGAATAGTCACTAAGTAATTGTTTGTCAATTATTAATAAAAAAAATCAAAATGGTTGATTTGCTTACGAAAAAATCGTGACGCATTCTGATTGAGTCAATTTAGTAATTAAAATATTCTCTTTTATTTATTCTTTGGGGATTTTAAACAATAATTTGTTGATGCTTTTACACCGAAGCCGTCCAACTGCCAACCGGCATGACTTCTAAACATCTACCCATTATCACTGTAGCCTCTTTCGCATCTATGGTGATATGTTTTGTTTGGGGTCGACAAAACATCGAAAATGTTGATTTCAGTAGCAGAAAATTGAAAAGTGTTCGAATGAGGAAAACGAGTGGTTGAAAGTTATTTTGGCTGTTGTAGGTTGACCAGTAATTATCTGCGGGCGTAAATCGTCTATGCTGGATACGTATTCTGGCTAGGAAGAGGAGTGAGATTAATTTGAGTTACCGGGGGTGGGTGGAGGGAAGAAAAGACACTGAACTGCTGTTTTGCCGTTACTGAAAAACTGGGTGTCTATTTCCTACTAAGTTAAATAGACATTCTAATCACGTTAGAATTCTCGTCATTGAGAGTTAGTATGTATAAAAGGAGTTGTCTCACTACGGGTTAGTGATTAGTTAAGAACCTAGTTACCTAGCTTGCTAGTCGGTTGGCGTTTCTTATACTGATTACCTCGTTACTGTTGTTCGGCAAACGTTACCTGTTAATTGTTACCTTTACAAGGAAAGAAAAGATTGCTTGCAACAACGTCACCATTTCGTTGCAATCCCTTACTGACTTTTCTTACCCCCCCTCTTATTGTTGGTGAAATAATCCCGACAATATATCTTTATTTTATTCATGCTTCTACAAGCGTTTTCGTTGCAAGGGTTTCCCGTCTGTATAAAAACTTACCGTTCGGGCACTTCTTTAGCAATGACAACTTGGCCGTCCCTAGCCTATATAAGTAATTCAACTTATGTTATGCCATTTATCATGTGTAACGGTCATAAGGACTAACATCTTTTTCTTCTCACATAGGACAGCTCCTGCAAGCTGGTTTGGTCACATGATGACCAGACAGCTTTCAGAGCGAATTTATTTCAAACGACCCTTGGAGCAATACTTCTAGCCGTTTTTAGGAATTGCAGACAGCAGGGGAAGAGTTTCCTGACGCGGTCCAGGAAATTGGTCCTCTCTCCCTGCATCTTTGTCAGCTGGTCACTAGAACACCAGATATCTTCACTTAGAAAATAAACTGCTTATAGCCCACACACATTCTTATTTAATTCCTACCTTCATTGTGACGCTGCTGTTCTAATTTTCGCCAACCTACATCCAACAGTGTAGATAAGTTAAATAATATTTATCCTTGTTATTTATAAAATGTTTACGTAAAATAATATTGCAGTTTATCTTACGGCTGCTGCTAACATATTAGTAATCTTAGTTGTCTTTTCAGCTAATATCTATCGTGTACGATTAATCGAGCGGCGTCTAGTTTACTCAGTGGTTGGTGAACTCATAGTAAAAACCAAACCAAAACTTAATAAAACAAAAATTAATAGTGAGCGGACAAATTTTTTAAGTCTCTTTTTTTTATTTTGTTTTTATTATTTTTTGAGTCCTTTGCGATAAGGCTTCATAATCTGTGCATTCAATTCTCTTGCGGCTGTTATCCTCATCTTCATAGTTGTTGTCCCGCCACTTTTTTGCTATCTAATCTACTGCCCTTCTTGAGGTGATTCACCGCGACTGCATAGGGATTTTGAGTCTTGTAACTTATGCCTAGTAATTACTGCCTTCCATAGTTGACCAACACGTACTGAGACAATAAGAGAAGGCAGTAATATATTGACTTTTTTTTCTCAAATAGTTTTGTAATTTAAAAATGGTAGAAAAGTTTACAGTGAAAACAAATGTTGCTATCTACGTATGCCTTCGTAATAATATTTTAGTATAACCGATAAGATCTTACAACAGTTTTTCTGGCAAGCGAATGAATTGCAATTATTCACGGTCTGAAAACAAGAGTTCATTACGAAATCAATCTATGATTAAAACGGAAACATTCTTAAAAAGCAATAGTATTCCACATTTTATTGTTGTTGATTTTAACAAGACTTTGTTTTTGTTTTTTTTTCTTCTTCTTCTTCTTCTTCTTCTTCTTATTCTTATTCTTCTTCTTATTATTATTATTATGATTATTATTATGATTATTATTATGATTATTATTATGATGATGATGATGTCTTCAGTGGCAAGTTTGGTGACAAGGTCCCAATCCTCTTTGAACTCATCTAGCAGAGGTCTGGGTAGTGATTTTTCTCCCCGGTCTTTCAATCCTCCTTGACCCTCCTCGATTATTTGGTGTGGCGTCAGCTTATGGCGACGCGCACACACGCATGCACACAAAATAAGTGGAAAGCAGGGGCGCAGTGGGTTAGTATTGGCTCACAGGAAACTTTCTCACAGGTCAACAAAGATTCCCGCCCCTGTATAACCACCTGCAAGCCCTCCCAGTTTTCCAGTATTCTCCACCTCTTACAATACTATTTGCAAATGAATTTCCGTTATCACACTGCCGCTTACCATTGATTTTTATCGCTGGCAGTGGACAATCACCACCGGAATTTGAGTGGTAGTAAGCCTTCCCAAGGCCCCAGTTCTCTTGGCACTTGTCCAGCGGGGGTCTGGTTTGCACTCTCTTCTCTGTCTTTTCATGCTCCTTGACCCTTCTACAACTCTTTGGCATCACTCTTTTTTTGAGGGGGTGATGGGGCAATGAGAGGGGATGATGGAAGAGATAGAGAACTTATAGATATACAGTTTCAATGTTCTTGGTTTCATGTTTTACATCTGCAACAGTTTGTCTGGCCCGCGCACGTTGCTCATGTGTGTTAGTCTCCGCATTCAAGGGGTTCCCTTAATATTTCAGCTATTTTCATTATTGTTATTCATTGTATCTTTCCAACCATTCCTCTGATTCCAATATCTACCATGCTTGTTTTTCAAAGGTTTTCGGAATTTTTTTCTAGTGCTCCCACTATTATAGGTATTATTTTGATTTTCTTCGTCATTCATATCCCTTTCAGATCTCTGTCTAGCTCTGTGTATATATTTCGTTTCTCATTTTCTTTGATATTCACCCTGTGGTCTGCTAGGCAGAAAAATTTATGATTTGATAGGACTGTTCTTTTTTGTTAATTATTACGACATCCGGTCTTCTTGTTTGGATGGGTTTATCTATTTGTATGTCCATGTCCCATAGGATTTTGTGATTCTCTTTTTCAAGTATTGTTGCGATCTTATCCTTGTATCATTTGTCTGTGTGTTCGAGATGTAGTTTTTTTGCATAATTTCCAGTGTACTGCCCTTCCCACTTGGCCTTGCCTATTCTTGTATTCATTATATGGTTTATCGCTTCGTTTGCCCACGGAGTCTGCATATCCTATTTTCTTGTGTTTTGTCAATATTTACTTTAGTTCTTATTGCGTTATCTTGTGCAGCAATTATTAGGGATTCAGTGTTTCGTTTTATGAGCAGGGTTGCGGAGTCGGATGGTAAAGGTCCGACTCCGACTCCGACTCCTAGAATTCCTAAAATGCCGACTCCGACTTCGATGCCTTGACTCTTATGTGGAAATCTATTTTGCAGATCCATGTACCAGTCTCCCACATCTATTCAGCATGCATTTTATAATTACTTTTCATGTATATTATTTTTGACGCTTAACATTCATTGTATGATGAATATACTCGCATATACACTATACCAGCTTTATTTATTTATTTACATTTTTACCCACATCTACTCCTAACAAGGCACATCGCCACTTCGACGTAAAAGGCTACTATTTGAGACTATGTCTAGGAAAGATTAACAAGATGTTGGTTTATGTGACATTTTAACTTCTGCATATCAGTACGACCAGGGAAGCAGGAAGTAGGAAGGGAATTCCAAAGTCTAGCTGTTTAAGGAAAGAAACTAGTAGAATAGAAAGCTTTCTGCCATCTAGCGATCTCAACAGTGAAGGAGGGAGATGTTATTGCTAAGCGGGTTTGTCAGGAATATGTATGGCGAGGGGATACAAGTGCAACGAGTTCATCAGAACACATTCCATTAAAATATTTGAAAAACAGGCACAGCGATGCAACATTGCGGCGATAGGACAAGGGCTGGGGCTTAGTTGATAAAGTGGGGCCGATTAGATTGACAACTCTTTTTTGGACCCTATTATGTGACAACAATACTCCCTGCATGGGAAGATGGTGGCCTTGTAGAGGTGCAGGATACTCTCAGGTGTGAATAGTCTTCTAGCTAGATAGAGGGAACCCACCTTCTTTGCAACAGTCTTTGCAAAGTCCTCTATGTATTTGTTCCAGTTTATATCACCTGCAAATGTTAGGCTGATGAGTTTGAGAGTAGAATCCTCAGGTAGGGTGTTATTTGTCATGGATATAGGCAGTCGGAGAGGCATCTTGTAATTCTTAAAGGAGAGCAGCTTCGTTTTACTAGCATTAAATGTTACCATCCATTTGTGGTCCCATTCCATAATTTTCTAGCGATTCTGCCATTGTCTTAGATTTATGTACATCCATTCTTCCCTCATGCATGTTATAGAGCGTTATGTCATCAACAGATATACCCATCTCGGACACAATATTATCAGGGAGGTCGTTTATGATTATCAGGAATAATAATGATACAAGGATCGACCCCTGAGGCACTCCTGCATTAAAGTTGTGCTGTTTGTATGTACGTC
This sequence comes from Euprymna scolopes, assembly GCF_053919585.1. Lineage (NCBI taxonomy): Eukaryota > Metazoa > Mollusca > Cephalopoda > Sepiida > Sepiolidae > Euprymna > Euprymna scolopes. The sequence goes on from NC_136498.1 coordinate 8,774,958, forward strand.
CGTTAATGACAACCTGTATGTTTCTATTGTCTAAGATGGATCTAATTATATTTAGTATATGTCCAGTTATAACATACGATTTAATTTTCATTGGCAGCCCTTTGTGCCAGACTTTATCAAAGGCCTTGAATATATCAAGGGCTACAGCTATGGCTTCGCCTGCCTTATCCAGTACATGGTAAATGCGTTCAGAGATAATGTTTAAATATCTACAGTAGAACGACATTGCCTAAATCTATACTGTTCGTCAGACAGATTTGCTTTTGCGAGGTGGTGAACTAGTGCTTGATTAATTAAGGTCTCAAAGATTTTATCGAAGAGGGGGAAGAGATTATTGGGGAAATAATTGAGAGGGTCTGTTCTTTTACCAGAATTCCTGTACACTGGTACCACAGAGGCCATCTTCCAGCTATTAGGGAAGCAAGATTCAGCAAGGCATTTATTGTAGAGCTTGGAAAGTATAGGGACTAGCTCAGCTGAACATTTCTTAATTAGCAAGGATGATACCAGGCCTTTGAGGTGTCTAAGTTTTTTATGACATTGCGGACATGAGAACGGGTGATTTTTACATCATCTAATGTGGCTTCAGTTCGCATAGGGAAATTTGGGAAGGAGGTATTTGTTGGCTCTCAGGTGGAGTTGGAGGGGAATCGCCGGGCAAGCAGTTCCATCTTCTGAATTGCCGTGCATGCAACCTTCTGCTCAGTGAAAGAATTACTGATTGCCTTTATTCACTACACTATTATAGATTTTTAAGAAATCACGAGTTCCAATCCTTTTCAATTCTATGCGTCCCCTGATTATTTCAGCATGTTTTCTTTTTGGCTGTCGCTATTTCTCTTTTACAATGATTTCTAGCATCTTCGAATTTTTGCCTATTTGTATTTGATTTATGATCTACAAACTGGCGGAATGCATTCAGTCTTTGTGCAATGGCAGCTGCAGAATCTGTAGTGAACAATGGCGGGGTCTTGCTATAATACTTCCGTGTGGAATGCCCACTTTGCACCATTCAGTTTTCTTATTAGCACACTGTTCAGCAGGACGTGAGAAGATATCGGCCCATGGCACATCTCGGATGTGTTCTGTAATGGTTTCCCAGTCAGCACTGTTGTAGTAGTGTTGTTTTGAGAAATGGTTCCTCACCTTGAGGTTGGGATTTAAATGTGATGTCAACTGATACCACTAGATGGTCTGTGTTTCCAAGTTGACTGTGGGCATTAGTCACACAATCCTCAGGTACTGTAGTGAGGAATAGGTTTAAAAGCGAAGCCTGCTGAGGTTCACGATCTGGTAGGCGAGCTGGAAACATTACTGTCTGTTTAAGAGAATGGGCTATAGAGAAGCTATAAGTAGAACATCCATCTGCATCTGAGAAACCAATTTTATGGTGGACATTAAAGTCACCAAACACATGTATTTTGGCGTTACTGTTCAAAAAGAGTGCTGCATCTATACTATCAGAGACATGATCGATTAGGGTACACAAAACGGTAGAGAAAATATAAGTAACTAACGCAGTGATGAAATTTTAGTCGAAAGCACATAATGGCCTGGTCATCTAATTCAAGATTTTTCTCTCTAGTTTAAGGGAGGGTGCTATGGATATAGACTCCAAGCACTTGCATACATCTATACACGTCTTTAAAGAGGGATGTATACTCTCATGTTAAAGTAGTAAGAGGGAATTGAAGAGTGTAAGTTTGTTTCACTTAATGTTAAGATATCCGAGGAGTTTACTAAAAAGTAAGACTCTACATCATCTATACTACCTCTAAGCCCACAAATATTTGTGAAACCGAGCCTCAAGGTAAGGGAAGAGTGTTGAGCAAAGTGGGCCGGTTTTTACACCAAGTATACACACAGTTGCTCATTAGCTGAAATCTGTCTAGAAGTTCTGATCTCATGAAAGCCCACCAGATATAGCAACAGGGTCCCTTTCTATGCGCGACATGGCACTAGTGCTATCCTGATGTTATACAACTGATGGCAGAGCAGTTGGTCTAAGCATTATCAAAGAGTAAGTGCTCCTGTACTCTCAGTTGGAAACAGCAATCAGACAGACTGTCAATCAGTTACGCTCAACCTCTCGGACAAATAAGTCATGTGAGCACAAATGGCATGCAAGCAAACCCAATTTTATCAGTTTCTGAGAGAAAGAGTGAAATTTAAAATAGGGAATAGGGGAACTGCATTCAATGCCCTAGTCAGAAAACAAGGGCAGGCGTAAGGTGGCTCTGGTGAGTCCCTTGCATTATACGTCTTGTCTGGCTAATAGACAAAGAAAAACTGTGAAAGCCGGCAATAGACAGAGCCTATCTACTCCTTAAGCAAGTTAGGTTAGTAAACTAGGAATTTGTTCGAGTCACTAGCTCTAGGAAGGTTGTCGACCATGACTGTGGAGGCCTCCCTCTGCCTGTTTTATTATCAGTTTTCTTTCTCTTAGATGGATTATCTGACAAGATCTACGGGTCCATCACACCGAGAGGGTAAACCATGCACCTGGTTTTTACACCAAATATTTTTGCGCCCCCACATGAATAAATATATTGAGTATCTTACTTTAAAGTTTTTCTCTATTCTACATAGATAAGTGTAGGATTAGAGATAGATTCGCCTCTTACATTTACAAGAAATTGTATCTTTCAAGTACCATGAGAGAATCAATCTGCTCTGGCAACTTATTTGTTTTAAAATAAATGAATAGGATATTAATAATAATTATTTGAATATGTTAGGGAATATAAAGCAAAGAAAACAAAAGAAATGGGGGGACTAGATGTACATAAAGAGATTACACACAACACGGATAGATGGATGCACTTCACTTGGTGATCTTCAAGCGACCAATGTTGGTCTCTCTAAAAGATCAGTGTTTCCACGTGGAATGAATTGAGGTGCAAAGATTAGAGTTTATTTGAGAGCAGTAAGAGGGAGGGAGTATCTGCCTAAAGAGCCAAATGTGTGATTTGATTTTAATAATTTCTTCGTTTATTTAAATGGAATGGTATAATTTTTGATTTCTGTATTAATATTTCAACGATTTCAAACATACAAACTTATTTACCAAACGTGATGGATGCTAGAAAAGAGATGTGTATTTCCAATTTTTCTATTGTGTCTATACATATATTTCTAACTATTACTAATATATTACATATATTTCTAACTATTACTAATATATTACAAACAAATGACATGCGAGAAAAATCTGTGAAAATAACACGGAATATAGAAACGGAATAAAATAATACAATAAAATAAATTAATTTTTTAATATCTATTTTAAAGGCAGATTAAGGGATGGTTAAAATTTTAAATAGATTTAAAGCTTTTTTTTTTAATGCTAACAAAATTTGATTATTGTATTTTATTGTATAACATGAGTAGTATACTCGCCAGTTAAAATCAATTCAGATAAGAATGGGAGTTTGTAAATGTGGTTAAAAATACACTATAAATACATTTAAAATATGAACTAATTTGATAGATTGGTTGTTGGTTGGTTGTTTTTGTTTTACAGCATATCAACCCTTTTCGGGTTATTTAATGCCGAATCCAAAGATTTTGAAGAAAAAATTTTTAATAGAATATATTTGTTGTTTTCAAGTCGGTTTCTATTTAACCCATAGTTGGAACCCTAACAGGTACTACCACTCTGGGTCAGAGTGGACCTGGGAGCAATGGTAATTAAAGGGTGGCTCCACACTCCCCAAAGCCCACAAGCTGGAGCCTCAGCACTGGATATAGTTTAAGGTCATATCCAGGACCCCCATTGAGGGACTTTTACACTCTGCAGGGGGGCAGTCGGTGTATTCTAATGCCCCACCGACAGGGCCACTAATTTGATAGAATAAGTTTAGTTAACAAAAGGATAAAACATTTACAATTAAATTTTATTATGCTATCAGTTCAAAACTGACTACAATATTTTGGGATAGGGAAACCTCTTTCCGCCATCGCAATTCGAAACCAAACGCTTTTCACCAGAAGAGAGGAGTAAAGACACATATTATGCAGAGAAGAAATTTTTGAAAAGATAGTATTGCCTTTATGGAGAGAGAATCAAAGAAAAACAGGAAGCTGTGCTGAGACTGAAGCTGATTCTACGACTGCCGGCAACTACCGTAAAGGAGTAATAAAGAATGCAAGAGAGTTGTATGTTCGTTTAGTCCAAAGTAGCTGAGCAGCTGCTTGGTTCCCACTAGTTTTGGCAAATAGCAAACAAGATCCTGAACAGAAGCATGAATCCCAACCATCATCAATCCCAACCATCATCAATGAATCTCGTCAGCATAAGACAAGCAAAACTTTTTACTAAGAACTTTGCAAGTAATTATACCCTATACAACCAAAGCCGTCAATCCCCAGTATTTCCTCTTGTATCAGAAAACAGCCTATGCGACATACAAATATCTGTGTGTGATGTTGCCAAGCTAATCAAGAACCTTGATTCTAGTAAAGCAACTGACCCTGATAGCATTCCAATTATAGTGCTGAAAAAGCTTCAACCAGAACAAGTTTCCCTACTTACAAGGCTATTTAAGCATTGTCTTAAGGAGAAGTGCTTCTCAACACCCTGGAAAACCTCATTAGTGTGCTCTATATTTAAGAATTCAGGTGATCGGTCATCTTCCTCTCACTACAGAATAATAAGTCTCTTGTGCGTCATAAGTAAGTTGCTGGAATCCATGTTAAATGGAGAAATAGTAAACCACCTCAGCAAAAATAACCTTTTTTAGTAACATACAATATGATTTCCATTCTGCTAGATCGACAGCAGATGTGCTTACGGTTATATCTCATGGATTAGAGAATCTCTCGATGGAGACTTCTTTTTTAAGGCAATTGCACATCAAAGACCTTTTATAGGGTACGGCATAAAGTCCTACTTCATAAGATCTCCAGCTATGGTATGGCTGGAAATTCTTCTCAATTATTAAATTATTTCTTTCTGATAGGTTCATAAGAGTAGTGGTTGATGGGCAGAAATCAGAAGCTCACAGTATTAATTCCGGAATACCTCAGAGGCCCATCCTGGGCCCAACTCTCTTCTTGATCTACATCAATGATCATTCAAATCATATCCTAAGATTATTTGCAGACATTTATGATGATGACACTACTATCTATGGCAGCAAATCAAAGGCTGTAAATGTCCAAGTTCTCTCTGATTCTCCTCTGATCTGGAGCATGTGATGCAATGGGGAAAGAAGTGGCTGGTTAATTTTAGTGCATATAAAACCAAGCTTCTATCCTTACATTATCAACATTCTGATCCCCTATCTGGCATCAATTGAAATGAATGGCTCTCGTTTTGGGGAGGCTCCATGTTTTGACAAGCTTCTGGGCTTGACCTTTACTGCTGATCTGAGATGGAACATGTACATCGAATCGGTTGCCAAAGTCGGTGGAAAAATGGTAGATATCTCACTTCTGATGGAATTCCTCACCTATATAAGAGCCAGGTGCATCCAAATATGGAGTATTGGTGCCACATCAGGGCAGGAGCTGATAGAAAGAGTTTATCCTGCCTTGACAGAGGTCAAAATAGACTTCGTAGCCTAATGGGGGGATGCCCTTTTCTCCTCCCTGCAACCTCTTTCTCACAGAAGAGACACTGCGAGCCTGTCTCTGCTTTATCACCATTCTCGGCTGGGCTCTAATCAATGCCCTCCCTCACCAAATTTTCACGATAAAAAACTTGTCTAGCTGAAAACAATATCAATAATTTCCCTCACTCTTTATCTGTACCTAAACCTAAACGTAGATTCCATGAACAAAGCTTCTTTCTTTGAACTACATGCCTGTGGAACTCTCTTCCATTTGCCTGCTTTCCAGCTGACTACAATTTGGTCATATTCAAGTCCAGTGCAAACAAATACTTGATGAGCCGTTCCCCTTAAGTAATCCAATTTTACAAATTTCCACTACTAATGATTACTACGATATTATCCCATTGACTTCTGAACAATCATTAACCCTTATCCTCAAGTGGCTACCGGGCCTTCGTAAGTGGTGACTCCTATATAAAAAAGAAAGGAAAATCTATAAAGGGCTATAGTTCCATGGGTTTCTTATTGATTTATGCCCGTTTTTTGGCGGTGGTGGATAGGATTGTAATTCCGGATCGATCCCGGACTAATCAAATTGCCAAATTCTAGTAGATTCAGGAACTGGATAACTATCAGATTACAATCCGATTGTTATCCAATGGAATCCACAGTGATCCTACTCACAGACAGAATTTTCATTGATCCTGCGTGACATCACAACCAAAACGAAAACAGCTGTCCAGATTTGAAGTGATCCGACAGACCAAAATATATTGATAAAGTAGAAGCATTACAGTTGAGTACAAAACATATCTCCAAAAATAAAGGGAAAACCATACAAAAACTGCTAAATTAAGTTTATTCACCAAACCTGTTTTCCTGCTCTTATTTACTTATACTGTTTCCCTCTTTTTGGAAATCATAATTTATTATTCTATGGCTAAATGTAATGATTAAATATGAGGCTAATACTGGCCACATGTATAGTGTTACTGATGTATGTTACTAAAATAGCTGTTATGTTATTTGTAAATGTTTGTTTTGAAGTAATAATACTTTGCCTTTAAGACACCTGCCTGTCTGTTTTGCATGATAAACATTAAAAATCCTTATACTCCTAAATCCTCCCCAAATTCCTGTATATCTATATTGTACAGTAGCGTCCAAAACTAAGGGACACAATTTTAAAACCTAATACAGTCAAATGCCTTTAATTTGAATTTCCTCTAAAGTTGGACTTTCTCTCATTTTGACTTCTTCTAAACCTAGACTTTCTCTAAACTTGAATTACCTCGTCATTGAAATTGTATTAGCATATTTGATGCAGAGTTGCAGTAAAACTGTTTACATGGTTTACTTAGATATTGCGTATAAATGTTAATATTGGTACTATGTAATTAATGTAGATTAGCTATTGATAATTAATTTACACTAACTGTAATTTTGTTTTCAGATTGCTATATTTAAAATAGTGTAAAACAACCCATCACAATAGCTTGCAACTCTAAAAGAAAACAAGTGACACTGACTTTACTCGAAAAACATCCAATTATAGAAAAATTAGATGCTGGAGTTGAAAATAGCGTTATATTGAGAGATTATAAGATTGGAAGAAGTACATTGTTTTACATCAAAAAGAAAAAGGAGGAAATATTGAAGGCTGCTCCTTTCTCTCCAAATAAAAGACATGTCAAAAGAAGGACTCTTCGCAGACAAAAGCAAGATGAATTCGATCGAATATTGCATGAGTTTTTGTAGCAAAACAGAATGAAAGTGTAGCAATATCAAGGAAGAATTGAATATCGCACAAGATATAAAATTCAGTGAAGGCTAGCTTAGGAGCGTTAATAGTATAAGATAATTAACAATGTCAGGCGAACAACGGTTTGCTGATAAACACGCAGCATCAAATTATTGTGACAAATTCAAGACGATAATTGCCGATTATGATTTAACACCAGATGAAAGTGGCATCAATTGGAAGTGCTTACCTACAAAAATATTAGCCGGATCCGAGGGGCAGAAAATAAAACGATTCAAATTAAATAAAGAAAGTGATGGTATGCGCTAATGTTTCTGGAAGTTATAAACTTAAGCTTCTTGTCATCGGCAAATCAAAGTGTTCCTGAGCATTGAAAGGAGTTTCGCCTTTGCCAGTATCCTATTATTCTTCACGAAATGGATGGATAAATCAACAGTTGTTTAAAAAATCGTTTTTATAAGAATGTATGCCAGTTGTCCAGGGGCGTTTTCTTGAATTAGGTAAACCATATTCAAAGTGCTTGCTTCTGGTGGACAATTGTAGAGCACATCCTTCTGAGTCAGAACTAGTGTCATTTTGCGGGAATATTTTTGTGTGCTACTTACCACCTAATGTGACTTCTCTCATCCAACCTATGGATCAAGGGATTATTTGGAACTTAAAATGTTTCTACAGTAATGATTTCACGATGAATATGATAAATAGTACCGTGAGTATAAGCGATTTTCAGTGCCATTTCACTATCAAAGATACCATATTTTCTTTCGCAAGTGCATGGAATCAAGTTCGAGCAAGCACATGAACAAAAGCATGGGGTAAATTATACCCAGCGCCAAAGACTTCTGAACTGAAAGAATCAGAGAATACATCTCGTCTAGAAAAAATTCTTGAAACCTAACAGTTACCGACCAACCACGCTGTTCTTAAATCACTTAATGCAAATGATGCTGAAATGTGGGTGCAACAAGATGAGGAAACTACTGACCAATATCCTGAAGGTAGTAATGGTGATGAAAATAGCGACAGCTCCCATTCTCTTGACCCTAATGTAAATAACCAAGAACTCTCTGATGAAGCAATATCAGGGGATGATGCAGAAAAATCTATGGAGACGGTTATAACATTTCTAGAAAAAAGTCCTTACTTTAGTGACAACTATGTTTTGTAAGCAATATCACTCCAAAGAGATATAATCATAAAGAAGCTACAGAACTAAGAAATTGTAGATTTTCGTGATCGCTTACAGAATACAATGGCAAGCGCCTGAGAGCGCTATCAATGAATATAGAAATTGCAATGAGACTCATTCAATGAATAACTGAAAAAACTGTATTTTACATAAATGTATGATTTCTGTAGATTATAACTTAGGTAATAAATACCTAACAATTAAGAGTAGATTTAACTTATTTTCAATGTTTTTGTTCCTGGTAATAATATTTAACAATTTCTACTTGCAATGTATCGTAAACTCAACTTAATATATACTTGCAGTATCATATAGCAATGAATTTCATTTACTATTTATTAATTCTTAGAAAATTAAAGTTAACTGCAGCACATTTTTTTTATAACGAAACTTGAACAGCATCCTCTAATTTGAACGAAGCGGATGTTCAAATTATAGGAGTTATACTGTATTTGGTTTTCTCAATTTTGTCCCTTACTTTTGGACGTTCCTATTTTGAAAATAAATATATAATTATTACAATTCTTTTTCTATCCTTTGCAAATGATTCAAATTTTAGTATGTTATTATGGATGATAACGACTACCAGTTGTCAAAATTTTGACTTTTCACAGTTGTTATTTCTAACAAATATTAGGTTTTAAAATGTTGTCCCTTAGTTTTGGACGCTACTGTATATAAATACTTAAACTCTTAAATCCTCCCCAAATCCCTGTATATCTATATTGTATATAAATGCTGTATTCTTGTAAGTATATCATCTCTCCTCTTCCAACTGGACAAGAAACCAATTGCTCTTCTCCCCAAGCTGATATAAAATCACATACTTTGCACATACTTTGGAAGGGGGGTTTAGCATCTGATCCTAACTTTAGTAGGCTGACCCTTTAAAAATCGATAAATACTAAACATCTATAGATTTCTATTGCTAAGGCATGCATTAGCTTAACCTATATTTATACTCTATAGAATATCTATAAAATAGATACCTATTAGCTACAGTTTGTGTCCAGATTATAAGTGATCTCTATATATTTTTTTAAAATCAATTTTCACCCCAAACAAGGCACAGTGCCACTTTGAAGTAGGGGGCTGAAGTAGAGCATAAGTTGCAGGGGCATTATGAAGGGAGATGAGTAGCAAGATGTTTGTTCACATTACACTTGAACTTCTGCATATCAGTACAGTTGGGAAAGCAGAATCCCGGAAGGGAGTTCCCAAGACTTGCAGTGCTGGGGAAGAAACTATTGGAATAAAAGGCTTTCTTACACCTAGAGTTCTCTACTGTAAAGGGGTGGGACTTAGTTGTTTGCCGGGTTTTTTGGGGGTATTCAGTCGAGGAGGTACAAGTGCTTGTAGTTCGTCAGAAAATTTACCATTAAAGTATTTGTAAAACAGGCAGAAGGATGCAACATTTCGTTGATGGGACAGAGGCTGAAGCCTAAATGACAGTTCAGGACCTATCAGGTTGGCGACTCTTTTGAACCTTGTTCAGGAGTGAGAGACAAGCAGCAGATGCACCAGCCCAAATGTGCCAACAGTACTCCATACATGAGCGAATGGTAGCCTTATAGAGGTACAGGATACTTTCAGGTGTAAGTAATTTTCTAGCACAGTAGAGAGAGAGCACACCTTCTTTGCAGCAGCCTTGGCAATGCTCTCAATGTATCTATTCCAGTTCATGTTCCCTGTAAACGTTAGGCCGAGGAGTTTAAAGGAAGTGCTTCAGGTAATGTGTTCTTGTCCATTTCTTGTCCAGTTCTTGTCCTTGGTGGTAGAGAAGGTTTCTTGTAGTTATTGAAGGAAACAAGCTTAGTCTTGGCAACATTGAATGTGACCATCCATTTTTGTCCCCATTCCACTACAGATTAGAGGTCTTCCCCTAGTGTTTCTGCCATATGTGTTCATTTGTTTTCCCCTCATGCCTGTTATAGAGAGTGGTGTCATCAGCAAATATACCCATCTCCGAAACAATTTTATCAGGGAGGTCATTTATGAATATAAGGAATAATAAAGGTCCAAGGATAGACCCCTGAGGTACTCCTACATTTATATCACATTGTTTAGATGTACGACCATCGGGGACAACTTGAATTTTTCTTTTACTTAAGAAGGATTTACTTACATTATGTATTCTTCCAGTGATACCATATGATCTAATTTTCCTTAGAAGACCATCGTGCCACACCCTGTCAAAAGCCTTAGATATATCGAGGGGTACCGCTATACCTAAATCCATATTGATTGTCGATCAGGAGTTTAGCAGCTGTTAGGTGTTGGAGTAGGCCTTGATTAACTAAGAACTCAAATATTTTGGCGAAAAGCGGGAAGAGGCTAATGGGGAGATAATTTACTGTCAGTTCTTTCACTAGAATTTTTGACGCCTGGTACCACAGAAGCGGTTTTCCAGCAGCCAGGAAAGCAAGGTTCGTTAAGGTATTTATTGTAAAGTTTGGAGAGAACTGGAGCAACCTCAACAGAGTATTTTTTTAATAGCACAGCCTCAAACTCTACCTTGGACCCAGCAAACCATTCCCTCCCTGATTTTCCTCGGTGGACAGAAACCACACTAGATTGTCTGAAAATCACCCCTTCTCAAGTACATGATATCATAAAAAAACTTAGACACCTCAAAAGCATGTGGACCCGATCTCATCCCGGCTGTGCTATTAACAAAATTCTCCACTGAGGTTGTTCCAGTTCTCTCTAACCTCTTTAACAAATGCCTTAATGAATCTTGTTTTCCTGACTGCTGAAAAACAGCGTCTGTGGTACCAGTTCACAAAAACTCTGGCGCAAGAACTGAACCATTAAATTCTCACTCAATTAGCCTCCTCCCTCCTTTCGTCAAAATATTTGAGTCCATAATTAATCAAGCTCCAGCCAAGTTTACAGCTGCTAAACTTCTGTTTGACACTCAATATGGATTTAGACCAGCCCATTCTACTTCAGATATTCTAACTGTAATCTCTGAACATATATACCAAGCACTGGATAAGGTAGAGGAAGAGAGGGCAGTAAGTAAGGATTTTGACAGGGGCTGGCATAATAATCTTCTCATAAAAATAAAATCCTATGGTATTACTGGACGAATATTTAACATAATTAATTCCTTCTTAAATAAATAATAATCAAGGTTGTCTTTAATGGGCGTACGGCCAAACAATATGATATAAATGCGGGTGTACCTCAGGGATCGATCCTTGGTCCTTTATTATTTCTTATATTCATAAATGACTTTCCTGATTAAATTGTCTCTGAGATGGGTATATTTGCCAACGACACCACGCTCTATAGCAGGCATGTGGTGAAAACTAATGAGCATATATCTAAGATAATGGCAGAAACCCTAGAAGAAGACCTTCAGTCTGTAGTGGAATGGAGTAAAAAATGGATGATAACGCTCAATGCTGCCAAGAAAAAGCTCGTTTCCTTTAATAATTACATGAATCCTTACCAACCACTAATAGCTATGGCTAAAAATGCATTACCTCAGAGTACTTCCTTCAAACTCGTCGGCTTAACGTTCACAGGGAACATGAGCTGGAATAGATACATCGAGATCGTTGCCAAGGCTGCTGCAAAGAAAGAGGGCTCTCTCTACCATGCTACAAAGTTACACCTGTGCCACCATTCGCCCATGTATGGAGTACTGCTGTCACATTTGGGCTGGTGCATCTGCTACTAGACTCTCGCTCCTGGACAGGGTTCAAAAGAGGGTCGCTTACCTAATAGGTCCTGAACTTTCATGTAAGCATCGGCCCCTGTCCCATCGATGAAATGTTGCATCCCTCTGCCTCTTTTACAAGTATTTATATGGTGGACGCTTTGACGAACTACAAACTCTTGTACCTCCTCGACGAAAATACCCCCGACAAATTCAACAAGCAGCAAAGACTAAAGCTGCTTTCAGGTCTGCCAGCAACCACTGTAAAAGAGTAATAAAAAATGCAAGAGAACTATATGTCCAGTCTGTTAAATCCAAGGTAGCTGATCAGCGGCTTGGATCCCACCAGTTTTGGCAAATAACAAATAGGATCCTGAACAGAAGTGTGCGTTCTATCCCAACCATTATCAATGGACCAGAGGTCATCTCGTCAGCGTCAGACTAGGCCAAACTATTTGCAAAGAACTTTGCAGCTAATTCTATCCTATGCGACGAAGGCCATCAACTCCCCATATTTCCTCCTATAACACAGAACACGCTAGGTAACATACAAATATCCGTGCATGAGGTCGCCAAGCTAATAAAGAACCTAGATTTCAGTAAAGCAACTGGCTCTGATGCCATCCCAATTATATTGTTAAAAAAGCTTCAACCAGAACTTGCTCCCATACTTACGAAACTATTTAAGCGCTGCCTTAAGGAGAAGTGCTTTCCGACTCCCTGAAAGACCTCATCAGTTTGCCCTTTATTTAAGAATTAAGGTGATAAGTCATCTCCCTCTCAGTACAGACCAATAAGTCTCCAGTGTGTTATGAGTAAGTTGCTGGAATCTATATTAAATAGAGAAATAGTAAACCACCTCAGCAGGAATAACCTTCTTAGTGACACACAATATGGTTTCCACTCTGCAAGATCTACTGCAGATGTGCTGACGGTTATATCCCACAGGATTAGTGAATCTCTTGACAAAGGCTTCCTTTCTAGGGCAATTGCTCTTGACATATCAAAGGCCTTCGACAAGGTATGGCATAAGGGTCTACTTCACAAGATTTCCAGCTACGGTATAACTGGAAATGTTTTCTCAATCATTAAATCATTTCTCTCCGATAGGCTCATAAGAGTAGTGGTAGATGGACAAAAATCGGAGGCCTGCAATATAAATGCTGGAGTCCCTCAGGGGTCAATACTGGGCCCAACTCTCTTCCTGATCTACATCAATGACCTCCCTAAACACATACTTAAATCATTCGTTGACATCTATGCTGATGACACGACCATATACGGCAACACATCAAAGGCTGTAAATGACAAAGTTCTCTCTGATTCTCTCTCGTCTGATCTCGAGCGTGTGGTTCAGTGGGGGAAGATGTAGCTGGTTTCCTTTAATGCATCCAAAACCAAACTCCTATCCTTGCATCATCAACGCTCTGATCCCCAGCTGGCTTCAATTGTGATGGATGGCTCTCGTCTGGGTGAGGCTCAGTGTTTTGACAAGCTTCTGGGTTTGACCTTTACTCCTGATCTGAAATGGAACACGTACATTAAGTCTGTTGCCAAGGTCACTGGAAAGATGGTGGGATCCTTCTACCGCTCCAGAAGATATCTCACTACTGATGTAATTCTCTATCTATATAAAAGCCAAGTACGTCCAAGGATGGAATACTGTTGCCATATTAGGGGAGGAGCTGCTAAAAACCGTCTATCCTGCCTTGACAGAGTACAAAATAGACTTCGTGGTTTAGTGGGGGATGCCCTTTTCTCTACCCTGCAACCTCTCTCCCACAGAAGAGACGTTGCGAGCCTGTCCTTGTTTTATCGTTATTTCCATGGCAGATGCTCGTCTGAACTCCAATCTCTGGTCCCCCTTCGGCAATCTTTCACGAAAAACACCCGTCTAGCTGTATCCACTGTGAAAAATTTCCCCCACTCTATATCTGTGCCTAAATAAAAACGTGGATTCCATGAACAAAGCTTCTTTCTTAGAACTTCACGCCTGTGGAACTCTGTTCCGTCTGCCTGCTTCCCTCCGGACTACAACTTGGATGTCTTCAAGTCCAATGTTAGCAAATTCCTAATGAACCGCCCCCTTAAGTAAACACTTCAGCAAATCTCCACACTAACGTAATGTACTTGCAATAACCCTTATCCCTGAGTGGCTTCCGGGCCTTGATAAGTGGTGATCACTGTGTAAAAAAAAAAAAAAGTCCCACCTCTACACAGTAGAGATCCCTAGATGTAAGAAAGCCTTCAACTCTAATAGCTTCTTCCCTTTCTTCCCCAGAACTGCTAGACTTTGGAATTCTTTTCCGGGTCCTTGCATCCCCAACTGTACTGACATGCAGAAGTTCAAGCATAATGTGAACAGACACCTTGCTGCTAAACTCTCTACATAGTACCCCTGTAACTTGTTCCCTGATAGTAGGCCAGAACATCAAAGTGGCAATGTGCCTTGTTTTGGGGCAAAAATGTAATAAAACAAAAAGAAAAAACTAGCAAAACCAAACAAAAAAATGTAAAAAAAATAAATTGATTGGACTTAAGGAGTCGGAATCGGATAAAAAATTTCGATTCTAACTCCGACTCCTAGTACTTTCAGAAATTCGACTCCGACTCCGTTTCCGACTCCAGCTAAAACCTCCAACTCCGACTCTGACTCCGTAACTCTGTTTATGAGTCCTTTCCACATCTATGTCCAAGTATTTTCGTTACTCTCATCTTTTGTCATTTCATAAATTGCTTCCTTTCCCATTTTTCTTTTCTCGCGTTATCTTTTGTCTCTGTTTCTGTTTTGTTGATTTTCCAGTGTCTCTCGCTGCCATAACTATCCTTACAGTGTTTTGCATTATGTATTTTTCTAGTTCTTTTTTGTGCCATTCACAGTCTTCTATGCAAACCAGACTTCGCATGCCATCTTTCCTTTTCACGTAGAGTCGCCCAACATCGTTCTTTACGTGTGGTGCACAGTGCATGCGCATGAGTTTCTTTGTCTTCTGATCGAGCTGTCTCAGTTCTTTTTTAGTCCACTCTATGAACAGTCCTAAATATCATTCTAGTGATACTGCCTATTATTATTATTAGTAGTAGTAGTAGTATTAGTAGTAGTAGTAGTAGTAGTAGTGTTCTAGTTGTTCTTATCATGATCATTATTATTATCATTATTATTATTATTATCATTATTATCATTATTATTCATATTATAATTACTATTAACATTAATATTATTATTAGCATTATCATTATTATCATTATTTATATTATTATCATTATTATTATCATTATTATGATGATTATTATTATTTTCATTATTATTATCATTATTATTATAGTTACTATTATTTTTATCATTATAATTATCATCAATATTATTATTATCAATATTATTATTAATATCAAATTATTATTATCATAATTATATCATTATTATTATCATTATTCTTATCATCATCATCATCATCATTATTATTATTATTATATAAATGTTATTATTAAATTAATTAATAAATAATATAAAATGTGAAGTTGGTTTTTATTATAATCACATCTTTTTTAGATTAAAACTTTTGTTTGTTAATATAATGTTAACTTTCAAGCGTGATATTTTTTTTAATTACGTAAAATAAGAATGCGTTCTTTGCTCATGCAATTAAATTTGCACACGTAATTATTGAAGCGAGAAAGACACACGTGCGTTCACTTTTATTATAAAAATTATAGCTTTGTTTGGACAATATCATTTGACAATTGTTGACATTTTTCCTGCGTGTAATCTATTTTAGCGATGATATTTAACGTACGAATGAAAAGTAGAGAAATAATTTGGAATCAAATCGCATGACAATGTAAACGGCCGCTTTTTAATTCGTTTGCGTACAGAAAATAGAGAGAGAAAGAAAGAGGATGCAATATATAGATGGATAGTGATAGAGAGGGAGCAAGAGCGACGGATAGGCACAGAGAGAAAAAGAGAGGAGGAGAGAAAGTCGTATTTTTTAAAAAATAACTTCACAATCATCCAATCATGGACACGGACGCTTTCCTTGAAAAAACAGGTGACTAAAACAAGCAAAACTCCTCGTCAATGTCTGCAACGCTTAAGAAAACTTCCGTACACATGTAAAATGCTCTTTACTAGGACAGGGGCACGTACTAAAAGTGAATTATTATTTTCGTATTATTTGCATTATTTTGATTACTGCATTCATATTGAGTGTTATTCGCACAACGTTAAAACCTTGACCTCCTAAGCTGTGTCTTGTCGAACCTCGAAATCTGCACGAAATT
Organism: Euprymna scolopes; assembly: GCF_053919585.1. Taxonomy (NCBI): domain Eukaryota; kingdom Metazoa; phylum Mollusca; class Cephalopoda; order Sepiida; family Sepiolidae; genus Euprymna; species Euprymna scolopes. The sequence continues at coordinate 8,791,412 of NC_136498.1, forward strand.
GCTAACGGAACTCTTTATTAAATCAACAGAGGTATTATGCTATCGTTTCATCTGCCATGTTCGGGTGGATGTTTGAGAAAAAAAGTGACCTGTCGTATCAGAACAGATACTACACTTTCCTTCTAAAGAAAATGCAAAAGAGTGCTTACTAAGAATGTTTTTTCATAAATGGCAAAAAACGTTAGTAATGTTTCATAGTTATTAAAGAGGAAAAACTTATTCGTCTATATGCAAACAGTAAAAGGCATGTAATGGACCAACACTATACGCCTTTCGGTAATTCTATCAGTAGGAAACAGATACAATGCATGCGGAGTTTGCATAACGGAAATCCAGAAAATTAATTTATTGTCTAAAGAATCGTTAAAAGTCAATCTTACCACCAAAATATCCTAAACGACTCTGTTGACTTTTTTATATAGAAGAGAGCCTCGCAAATGACATGCCAGAATCTCATCTCTTCTGATACGAGGTGGTATTTGGAAGGATGGTGTCCAATAAGCTTTTAGTGTTCTGAGGAATTCTGCTTTTTTATATCCTAACAGTAAAAAAACGAAAAAAATGCGTTTAGTGGATATAAAACTACTGTGAAATGTCAGGTAATTGTCTAAGGTCACAATAAAAATAAATTTTAATCGAAAATGTCTCTGCAGATGCCATCGATAATCCGTCAGGGATGAGATATCTGCAGTTGTATGCAGCGAATCTATTCGATCTTCCAAAGGAATGGTAAAGGCTTAAAGGATGGCCTCCCTTGATTTGGAAAGTTGTGGTGTTTTCAAAATAATCAAAAGTGCTGCCCTTTTTTACTAAGAATAAGTGTAAAGTAGTTTATTTTTTACTTGGGGATCACTACTTATCAAGGCACAGGGACAACTCAAGGATAAGGGTTACTCAGATGGCGAGAACTTGGGTCGGGCTACATTATCTAAATAACGATTTACTAGACATTTATTCACCCAAGAAATTAAGACGAACATGTGACAATCAGCTGGGAATCAGACAAACGGCATTGCGTTCCACAGACGGACAGTTCTAGGAAAGGAACACTGCGCATGGAAATTCCGTTTAGTTTATGGCGCAGATATAAAGTGGCAAAAGATGTTGGTGGTTATTTTAGCTAGGCGAATATTTATTGAGAACGTTTTGCGGAAAGGGACCATAGATTGGAGGTCAGTCAAGCAAAGACAGACTCGCAGCATCTATTCTGTGAGAAACAGGGGGTATGGAGGCGAATGTTACAATATAAACAAAAGAATCAAGAAACCCAAAAATCATTGCAGAATTTGGAAAATAAAAATGATAAATATTTTTTTATTTTTTTGCAACCAAAGGCCTTGCCGATGTCTCATTTCCCACGGAGTAAAAGACTCAGACGACAGGCTTTAATATCCCCCACCCAATTTCAAAGTCGATGTTAATACCCCAGAGGGAAGTCTTCCTGCGTAATGTTACACTTTTCAATTTAGATTTTTTATTTAAAGAAAAAAAACAACTAATTCAATTGAAGAACGCCTTCAGTAATAGGTATTTAATTAGCTTAAGTAAAAAGTGTCTATAACTATAAACCTTTCCACCAAACGTAAAAAAGGGGTGACACATTTTTTTTTACACGATGGTCACCAGTTATCAAGGCCCAGAAGTCACTCAGGGATAAGGGTTATTGCAAGTGCATTACGTTAGTGTGGAGATTTGAAAGTGTTTACTTAAGGGGGCGGTTCATTAGGAATTTGTTAACGTTTGTCTTGAAGAAATCAAAGTTGTAGTCAGGTGGGAAGCAGGGAGACGGAACAGAGTTCCACAGGCGTGCAGTTCTAAGAAAGAAGCCACGTTTTGATTTAGGCATAGATAAAGAGTGGGGGAAATTTTTCACAGTGGATTCAGCTAGACGGGTGTTCTTCGTGAAAGTGGCGAGGGGCGACCAGAGATTGGAGTTCAGACGAGCATCTGCCATGGAAATAACGATAAAACAAGGATATGCTCGCAACGTCTCTTCTGTGGGAGAGAGGTTGCAGGGTAGAGAAAAGGGCATCCCCCACTAAGCCACGAAGTCGATTTTGTACTATGTCAAGGCAGGATAGGCTATTTTTAGCAGCTCCTGCCCAGATATGGCAGCAGTATTCCATCCTTGAATGTACTTGGCTTTTATATAGATAGAGAATTGCATCAGTAGTGAGATATCTTCTGGGAGGAGAGTGTCCGTACATAATGTAAAGAGTGTTACATGCCCAGTCGTGAAACAAAATCTACATATGCTTTCGTGATGCAATGCTCTCACTGCCGATTGACACCGGAAGCACTAGATCGTCTAATTGAAAGCTATCAGTAACGTGTAACGACATTGCAGAAAACATTGTCATGACCATGTTCGGCTTTTCTTTTTAACAACACGCCAGCAGGCATCGACGAAAGAGCTTAAGTACAGTCGTAAAGGCTACACGTTTCTGTGTTTAGTTTTAAAAAAGAATTTGTTGAGTTGACGACACTTTTAACCTTAAAGTACAGGTAAAGTACATTGAACTATTCTTTTACATGTTGTATGTACTCCTGAGCAATGAATTGATAATGCTTAGGAGAGATACCTCAATGCGTAGTGTCCATTTATGGTATTTCTCCTAGAAAGACGACATAATTCGATTTCCGTTTTATGAAAACCAGTTTTCTTTTTTGTTGCATAACATGTACAAATCCCAATAGCGATAAGAGCCTTCTATCATGTTTGAAAGTGACGAAATGTTCAACGAGCGGGATCGAAGATGCGCCGCTGTACAACTCATGATGTCTATTGATCCAAGTTTTCACAACAGGATCATTACCAGCACCCCAAAATGCATCGATAGATTGCCAGGAATAACATAGACGTGCCCACGGTGATGAAAACAAAGTTTCCCGCCACGGTTATGGTCTTTGGTGTGGCTTCAAGTGAGGGCCATATCATATTCACATCTTCGAAGTCGGCTTGAAATTCTGCATCAAAATATACTTTGATATGCTGAAGAGTGTGTGTAACGAAAAAGTGTAAGGAAAAATTAAAGATGGCGCCCGACTTTCTCTTTAACACGGTAAGATATCCTCAACACGGCACAAGGAGCAACAGCCACACGATTCCCCAGCCAACTCAATCGTCACTCCCCACGTCTTTCCCCTCACCCGCTTTTATCGTCGTTCTAGGCCGGCTAAATTTGCATATTCCGAGAATTCGTGTGACTTTGCGAGATATCATACTTTACAAAAGACGGCGGCCGCCATCTTGGTCTTTCTTTTCTATTTTTGGTCGGTAACGCTGAGCTGGTCTCGAGGTAAGTCTTTTTCCCCTCATCCGTCTCTCCCACGTACCCACACAACACGCAAACACGCGGGCGCTTATCTCCTGGATGCACGTTACAGTGTGCTAATCCGCTGGTGTAATACGGTGGCAACTGGCTTTTTCTTGGTTGAGGCAGCAGAACTCGATGTCGGCGCACGTCCAAAGAGACGCAGGCTTGATTTCCGAATGGGTGCTACAATTTTACACCCTTCTCTTAGTGGTCACTCCCTCTCCCGACCTGAAGCCGCTGGATCGATCATACGTCTATGACATCACAAACATGAACTCCAACAACAAAAAAGCCAGCCTGATCGCCGTCATCCGCCAAGTATTCGCCGAGCTCTGACGGCGCTTGTGAATAAAGAAATTCCGGACCGAGGGCGGCATCATTCAACAGCTGTCAGTTCTACTACATAATAAGGTTACCTGAATTGATTTTAAAATGTTTTAAAATATTTTCAAAACTAGATAAAATGGTAATACCTGAGAAGAATGAATTCGTACATTAGCAATTTTCGAATACGGTATTTATCTGAAAAATACATTTTATTAATTGGCAACCACTTCATTAATTGAAATGTGTGAACGTATATTCAAAAGCCAATATATACCACATATTTCGTCGCATCTACAATTGTGTAAATTTGGTAAATAGAAAAATAAAGAGTATTTTTTATTACATTTCAACCCCAAACAAAGCGCATTGCAACTTTGATGTAGGGGGCTACTATCAGGGGCATAAGTTACAGGGTTTCTATGTAGAGAGTTGGGCAGCAAGATGTCGGTTCCCGTTACACTTGAACTTCTGCATGTCAGTACAGTTGGGGTAGCAGGGGCCCGGAAGTGAATTCCAAAGTCTAGCAGTTCTGGGGGAGAAACTACTTGAGTAGAAAGCTCTCTTACATGCAGGGATCTCTACTGTGTAGGGGGGATTTAGCTGCTTCTCGGGTTTGTCAGGAGTTTTTACATTGAGGGGGTACAAGTGTTTGCAGTTCGTCAGAGCATTCGCCATGAAAATACTTGTAGAACAGGAAGAGGAAATCAACATTTCGTCGATGGGACATAGGCTGAAGCTTAAATGACAGTTCAGGACCTATCAGGTTGGCGACTCTCTTTTTAACCTTGTCTAGAAGCGAGAGACAAGTAGTAGATGCACCAGCCCAAATATGACAACAATACTTCGTACATGGGCGAATGGTGGCTTTATAGAGGTACAGGATACTTTTGGATGTTAGTAGCTTTTTAGCACGGTAGAGAAAGTTTACCTTCTTCGCAGTGGTCCTAGCAATGCTCTCAATATAATTGTTCCAACTCATGTTTCCTGTGAACGTTTGGCCAAGGAGTTTAAAAGATGTACTTTCAGATAATGAATCTTTGACCGATGCTATTGGTGGTAGAGAAGGTTTCTTGTAATTATTGAAGGAAACAAGTTTAGTATTGGCAGCATTGAATGTGACCATCCATTTTTGTCTCCATTCCACTACAGATTGGAGGTCACCCTCTAGTGTTTCTGCCATTTCCTTAGATATGTGTTCATTTGTTTTCCTGTCATGCCTGTTATAGAGCGTGGGGTCATCAGCACATATACCCATCTCAGAGACAATTTTGTCAAGAAGGTCATTAGTGAATATTAGGAATAATAAACGCCCAAAGATAGACCATTGAGTCACTCCCGCATTTATATCATATTGTTTACATGTACGACCATCGATGACAACCTGGATTTTTCTCCTATCTAGGAAGGATTAAATTATGTTGCGTATTCGTCCAGTGACACCGTATGATCTTATTTTCCTGAGAAGACCTTCGTGCAATACCCTCCTAAAAGCTTTAGATATATCTAGAGCTACCGCTCCACCCTCTGCTGCTTTGTCCAGTGAATGGTATATACGTTCAGAGATTACAGTTAGGATATCTGCTGTAGAACGGGCTAGCCTAAATCCGTATTGTTTGTCAGCCAGAAGTTTAGCATCTGTAAGGTGATGGACTAGGGCTTGGTTAATTATGGACTCAAATATTTTGGCGAAAAGCGGGAAGAGTCTAATGGGGCGATAATTTAATGGTTCAGTTCTTTCGCCAGAATTCTTGAAAACTGGTACCACAGGAGCAGTTTTCCAGCAGTCAAGAAAGCAAGATTCTTTAAGGCATTTGTTGCAAAGTTTGAAGAGAACTGGAGCTACCTCGGTAGAGCATTGTTTTTAATAGCATAGCCGGGATGAGCCCAGGTCCACATGCTTTTGCAGTGTCATTATGATAGCATGCACCTGAGAAGGGGTAATTTTCAGATCGTCTAGTGCGAAGTTTCTCTGTAAAGGAAACCCATGGTGGTTAGCAGGGTCCAGTGTGGAGTTAGAGGCAAATCGACTGGCAAGCATGTTAACCTGATCGGTTTCTGTGCAAACAACCTCATGATTGTTGGTTAATGGGGGAATTGTTGATTGTAGATTTTCCATAAATCACGAGTTTCTAATGTCTGAGCCTCGATTGGTTTTTGGTGGTGTGAGTAAATTCTCTCTTAGCTGTCGCTATTTCTTTCTTACAGGAACTCCTAGGTTCTATATACTTCTGTCTGTTTGAACTGGACTTATGTCGGTTTAATCTGCGGTACGCATGCTGCTTTTGCGCAATGGCAGCTGCACAAGTAGAAGTAAACCATTGAGAAGAGTGGGGCTTGCTATAAAATTTCCACGTGGGAACATGTGCTTCAATTGCAGTTTTGAACCATTCAGTAGTCTCTATTGCGCACTGTTCAGCAGGAAGAGAAATATATTTTCCCATTGGGCATCTCTAATGAGATCCCTGATGGCTTCCCAGTCAGTCTTTTTATAGTGTCTCGTTGTTTTGAACAGTGGCTCTTTAGTTTTGGCTCTAGAGTTTAGGGAGACTTCAACCATTATTACTGCATGATGAGCGTTCCCAAGTGGGCTGTGGGCATTCGTTATACACTCATCGGGAACTGTAGTCAGAAACAGATCTAGAAGTGATGCGTGTTGTTCTTGCTGGTCTGGGAAACGGGTTGGAAACATAATCATCTCTGATAGGGAATGGAATTTAGAGAAGTTATATGTTGTGCTACCAGCTGCGTCTGTATAAGTAGAGAATCCAAGCCAGTTTTTTTGGTGGACATTGAAGTCACCAAATACATGAACTTGTGCGCTAGTGTCGAGAAAAAGTGCTGTATCAATGCTGTTAGAGACTTTGTTTATTAGGGTGCAGTCCTGGGTCGAGGGAGAGCGATAGAGAAAATAAAAGTAACTAATATTATGTTGTATGTTATGTCTAAAGCACATAAAGGCTTTATCGTCCGATTCTAGGTTTGTTTCTCTAGCCAGGGGGAGGGTGTTACGAATATAGACTCCAAGTCCGTGCATATGTCTGTCTTAGTTTTTACGACAGAGTTGGAGATATCCTGACATGTTGAAGTAGTTAGAGAGGATAGGGAAGCGTAGGTTTTCTCACTTAGTTCTAAGATATCCGGGGTGTTTGCTAGGAGAAATGCTTCTACATCATCTAAATTAGTTCTAAGCCCACGGGTGTTCGTAAATGCAAGCCTCAAGGGAGGAGGCAAGTTGGTTTTGTTTGAGTTTAAGCCTGGTTTAAGCGTTATGTTCGATTGTATTGTCACTATTTTTATTAAGAGTGTCAGTTTAGATAATGGGTGCCGAACAAGGGGTTTTGCAGAAAATCAGGCATGCAACACAAATAAACCATCAGCTGACCCTTAATATACTAGGATTGTGGCCTCAAGAAAACCCACCGGGTATGAGAGCAGTACAAACATCCCGATATTATACAACTGTTGATGGAGCACCTGAACTACCAGTCGGAAACAGCAGTCAGGAACTGTCAATTCGGTACCCTCAACCCGTCTGACGAAGGTCATCCCAATCTAATTGCACTGGTATATATGGCACTCAAGCACCCCCAAGCGCCCAGTTTGGAGGGATGGGATGTGTCGGGAGTGAGGAAAACGGTGTTCATTGCCCTAGTCAGGAAACAAGATCGACTACTGAGTGATTCTGTCGAATCCCTGTAATAGTACCTCTGCGCCTGGATAATAGGCAAAGAAGGAGTATAAAAGTCTGGCGATAGACATTGCATATCTACTCCTTAAGCAGTGTAGGTTTGTAGACCGGTTTGAGTCACCAGCTCTAGGAAGGCTGTCATCCAAGGTTGAAAAAGAGGGCACCCTCTCCTTAGGTTTAGCTTTTCCTTCTCCTAGAGGGATAACCTGGGAAGATCTACGTTTCCATCAGCACTGAGAGGGTTTGCCTCGCGCCTGGGCCCTAATCCAAGTATTTCTGCGACACCGCGAGGGTAGTTAATGTTATTGGGTTAGTTTGTAAAGGTTTTATATCTACTGAAATGTTACACTTCTAAAAGTGATTAAGGGGCATTGCTATTCCATTTTTACTGGAAGAGGGGATGAGTAAAAGTTCATGCAGTGGAAGCAAATATATTTCACACAGATTTGTTAGATAGGAGTCAATGTATGGTTTAAGATTTTCCTTTCATTTTTAATTTTTTTTATTTATTTATATGTTAGCTTAGGAATAGGATAACGTGTTACAGTATGGCTTGATAGGTTTATATGACATCTGTATATCGTGGGACATCGCACGTACCAAGTCAGTTTTTGTTTTGGTTTTAGGATTGCTCTGAAATCAAAAGCCTCTTGTAAAATATAAATCATGCAAAACTTTGTATTAAATATAGAAATAAATAGAATAAAATAGAAAATAAAACGAACTAAAAAATGTTGTGTACTGATCAAAAATTCAACACAATTACATCGGCTTATTCCGGAAATTTACGAAAAGCAGCCAGAGTAGGTGTCGGAGAAAGTCGACGAGGACACTGCTAGACACTAAATTTAAAACGCTGAAAAGAATACGTAAGCACAATAAGATAAGACTAAATGTAAATATAACTATATAAAATATTTTTTTTTTTAATTTTGTCAAAAAATATTATTTAATATAATCTCAACTAGTGTTTCAATATGATATATATATTAGTTTACGACAAAAACATTCAGACAACTAGAAACAAAAATCAAAAGTATTTTATTCACGAAAAGTATCAAATTAAAATTGTAAACATTACGGGAGAAACCACAATGTTTTATTTTCCTGCTCGGAAAATATATATTCTGCTAATATATATATATATATATATATATATATATATATATATATATATATATATATATATATATATGTGTGTGTGTGTGTGTGTGTGTGTGTGTGTGTGTGTGTGTGTGTGTGTGTGTGTGTGAACAAGAGTGCGTGCGCGTGCGTGTGTGTGTCCATGTTGGAGGTTTTGGCTACGCAGTTACCAGTGAGTATACAGTACGAATTAATTAAATCTCTTCCTTGATTAATATCTTTTGCCCCTCCGGTATTCATGCGCGGTAAGCATACAGAACCCTGGAAACAACGATGAAATCTATAGATTCTCTTTCTTTCTCTCTTTTTCTCATTCTTTTTTCCTTTCCCTCTCTTGTCTCACCAGCACACACACACGCCCTTGTTATACAACCCCTCTCTCTCTCTCTCTCTCTCTCTCTCTCTCTCTCTATATATATATATATATATATATATATATATATATATATATATATAATCTTATAATAGTGAGATGTAATGTCAGTTCTGTTTAAAAGCAAATGAAAACTAACACGTGTTTCTAGGAGAATTGCAAATATGTTTAAAAAAATGAAGGCAGTAAATAAAACCTTACATAATTACAGGCAAAACAATTTAGACATTAAAGTGACACACGTCTGAAAAATCAGAAAACAGAAAACTTGAATTCGAAAGTGCAGAAGAATGTGCGTTAAAACATCGAATAGCACACTGGATGCGCTACAAAATGTAAATACAATTTTTAAATAACGATTTAAACATTTTAATGATGTGATTTATTTTGCTGCGGAATTCGATTGCAATCAGAATCTATCAGAAGCGTACAAAATATTTTTTTTATTACTGGAGGGAGGAGGAAGCATCCGGCTTTGCACGGTTGTAAAATACGCTTAAATATGATATTTTAATATGCCCAGTTTTCCTATATATTATTATTATAGAGTCGTTATTTCAAAAGTAAAAACAAAGTATTTGAATGTCATCAGCTAGAAAAATAATTATAACAATTATTTATTTATTTTTAAAATAGGAACGCCCAAAAGTAAGGGACAAAATTCAGAAAAACAATGTAAACAGTATGCTATATTCAAATTCCTTGATTTTCTCTAAAGTATAAGTCTTACATAGTCATTTGCAAACGTTGCATCAACCAGCACCATGGCGAAACGCCAAAAACTTGATTACTCTATGAGACAAGCAATTGTGAAGCTACACAATGAAAAGCACACCATTAGAAAGGTTTCAAAGAAAGTGAAACGTTCCAAGAGTGTTGTAGGCAGGGTTGTTAAATTCTACAATGATACTGCCCAAATAGTTAGTACTTTTAACACCGGCAAACCCCGCAAAACTTCGGCAAAATAAGTTCGAATAATGCAGCGTATGTCATTAAAGGACCTATTTAAGTCTTCCGCAGAAATTAAGAGGGTTATGAATAGGACCTCATGTTTTAATGTGTCAAGACAGACTGCTTCTAGACGCCTGCAAGAAATAGGGCTGTTTCATCGAACCCCAGGGAAGAAACCACTTGTTAGTTCGAAGAATATAAAGAAGAGATTAAAGTTTGCAAACAGGTATGTAATTTGAACATATGAAAATTGGGCAAAAGTATTTTCCAAGTATGGAAGTATGTTTAATTTATTATGAAATGAAGGAAAAAAACAATGTAAACATACGTATTTGTGAAAGATTAAGTGCAAAGTGTACTAAGAAAACTATCAAGTTTGGGGGCGGAAGCGCCATCGTATTTGGAATGTTTTCTAGCCAAGGCAAAACGCCTCTTATCCAGCCACAAACTCGTGTAAATGCGCAGATTTATAAAAAACATTGTTCAATATCATGTTGTGCTAATCATACAGAAATCAGGTTTCGATAGGGCTATTTTATTCAAGATAATGTCTTATGCCACAAGGTAAACGTGGCAATGAGTTACCTTAGCGAACAAGATTTCGGAATTACGGATTGGCCACCGCAAAATCCTGACTTAAATCCTATAGGAAATCTTTGGAAGACCTTGGGAATGAAAGTTATTAAAAGAAATCCCACTAACACGGAGAATTTGTGAGTGAATAGTCTAAAATTAGTATCGAGGATTGTCAAGAACTGATTGGTTCTTGTAGTCAAATATGTGCAGCTGCCATTGAGAGTAAGGGCTCATTTACTAAATATAGATTGCACATGAATTTTTAATGTTTTTGGCTGTTTACATCGGTTTTTTTTCAATTTCATCCCTAAATAAATAAATAAATAATTGTTATAATTCTTTTTTATCCTTTGGAAATGATTCAAATTTTAGTAGGTTATTATCGACGATAACGACTACCAGTTGTAAAAATGTCTAACAAATATTAGGTTTAAAATTGTGTCCCTTGGACGCTACTTTATATATATATATATATATATATATATATATATATATATATATATATATATATATATATATATATAGCGTCAAAAGCTAAGGAACGGTCGGTCATTTTCATTTAAATGGCTTCTAACTTTATCTATGAAAAAGGGAAAAATATTTTTGGTGAATTTTCCAATGCTTAATAATGGTAGTTAAATAAAACAATATTTTTTATCTTTGATTTTGAATACATATTAGTTTTTTACGTATAAAGAAATGTAATTAAATTACTGGTTTCCAAAAGTTAAGGAACCGGGGAAATTATTAATGAAAAAACAAAGAATTCTTTCAGTATTTAGTGAAAAGCCCCTTGTTTTCAATCACACTATGGGATGCAAGACAGAACTAATCGTTCACATATTATAGGGGATATATTATTCCAGGATTTTCTTTTAAATTCCCATAAATCATCAAGATTTTTTTTTTCCATGATCTTATCACCAATAATTTTCCAAACATTTTCAATTGGCTTAAGGTAGGGTCTCTGAGCTGGCCAATCTCTAACGCAAATATTGAATCTATTTAGCTCTTCTAAAACTGTTTTTGGTTTATGGTACTGTGCGCCGTCTTGCATAAAGATATCAGAATCAGAAAGATTAGGAACCTCATGTTCTCTAATCCATTCGCTGTACATTAGGGTATTTACTTTTCCATGAATCCTCACAAAGGGGCCAGTTCTTTTTTAAGATATCATGCCCAATATCATTATACTACCCCTTCAAATTTTACTGCACTTTTAACGCACTTAGGGGGCAGTCTTTCTCCATTTTTTCTTCTGACATGTGGACTTTTGTCTGATCCGAAAAGATTAAATTTAGAGTCATCACTAAAATGAACGTTTTCTCATTTCTTTCTTCCTAAAACAAATGTTTTTCGGCGAATAACAATCTGGCCTTTTTATTTTTAATAGAAATTAAAGGCTTTGAGCATGGACTTCTTGAAAATAATCCAACTTCGTTTAATCTTCGTGAGATCGTTTGTCGAGAAATCTTGTGTCCAGTTTCGGATGTAAAATCCCGGGATATCGAAGCCGCAGTTTTAAAGTGATCAGAACGAGATGATCGAGTGATTTTTCTATCCTCCCTCTTAGTTGTTATTCGAGGTAGGACCGATTTTTTTTCTTTTCAGTCAATGGTAAACCTTTTTGTTTTCTATTTTTAATAATACAAAATACAACGGTTTTAGACCTGTTCAATATTTTAGCAATAACCCCTATGGTCTTCTTTTTTCATCATAATGGTCACAAATCAGCTGTTTTTCTTGTCTAGATAGATTTTTTGGAATATTCGGAGTCGACATTTTCTTAAGTTGTTATTAAAATTTCTAAAGTTTGTATTAATTTTTTTCCGTTCATTAACTTTTGGACGCCTGTAATTTAATTAAATTTATTTATATGTAAAAAAAACTAATATGTATTCAAAATAAAAATAAAATAAAAATATTTTTTATTTAACTATCATTATTAAACATTGGAGTCACCAAAAATCATTTTCCCCTTTTCATAGATAAAGTAAGAAGCCACTCAATAGAAATGATCGACCGTTCCTTAACTTTTACGCAACTCTTAGTATTTATCTATATTAGTTTCGTGCAAATACAACATTGTTTTCTCACATATGTTAATTTTATAGATGGATTCTGAATGAATTCATTAATACATAACCATGTTATATATCATTTTGAAGCGTGTGTTTCACTCTATCGAATAGTGTAATTCATTACCGTACTCAATCTTTGCATTTATTTTAGCAGGCTTTTCGACAGCATGGACAAATTTCAAATTCGCACAATTTTCTTGTTTCAGGTCAAGCTACGCCGAAAAGCTGCCGAGACAGCTCGTGATATCAACGATGCATTTGGCTTACGAATCACTAACGAACGTGTGGCACAGCGGTAATTCAAGAAATTTCGCAATGGTAACGGGAGCTTCGAAGATGAAGACGGTCGCGGCCGGCCGACTGCGGTTAGTAACGAACGTATTTAAGTGCTAATTGAAGCCGATCTTCGCAGAACCAAACGAGAAGTTGCTGTAAAACTCGAGGTCGACCACGCAATAATCGTTCGCCATTTAAAGCAAATAGGAATGTTAAAAACGTTGGATACATAGGTGCCGCAGGAATTGAACGATAATAAAAAATAGTCGTTTGGATGTGTTTTCAGCACTCCATCTGCACAACAAAAACGACCCATTTCTCGAGCGGATTGTGACGTGTGATGAGATGTGGATCCTCTACAACAATCGGCGACGTTCGCCACAGTGGTTGGGTGTCGGAGAAGCTCCACAACACTTCTCGAAGTCGAAATTGTGAATGGTGAATGTTTGGTGGTCTGCTGCCGGTTTTATCCATCACAATGTCTTGAAACCGTGCGAGCCGATTACGGCGAAGTACTGCCAACAAATTAACGAAATACACCGGAGGCTCCAACGTATCTATCCGAGATTGGTCAATTGAAAGAGACCAAGTCTCCTCCATGACAACTTTTGCCCGATTGTTACTCAACTGACCCTGTAGAAGCTGATTGAATTAGCCTGAGAGACTTTACCTCATCTGCAATATTCACCGGACCTCTCGCCCACCGATTATTTCTTTTCCAAGCATCTCAACAACTTTCTGCACAAAAGTCGACATGATGCTGAACCGGCCTTCAATGACTTCATCGATTCAAGAACTCAGAATTTCTATGCAACTGGGATGAATAAACGTGTTCCTCGTTTGCAAAAATGTGTCAATTCTAATGCTTCTTATTTTGATTAAGAAAGTTTATTATGAAATGAGTTACGATCTTTTGAAATTGAACGGCCAAAAAAAGTTTCATTATTTTTGCACTAACCCAATATATATATATATATATATATATATATATATATATATATATATATATATATATATATATATATAACATCAACCAGCAACAATACAAAGACCTGGTGATAAAGAACTGAACAAAAACTTACCAAAAAGCTAACAATACCAACCTAGTAGAAATCATACAATGAAAGCAGAGATATTACGGAGAATCTACTGATCAGCAGCAGAGTTAGTAAACTCAAGCAAAATGACGCATACATCCTACTCAAGGATCACAAGCCCGAATTACAAAAAAATAAAAACAACAACCAGATTAATTAATCTCATCAGACTAAAAATTTGGTAAAGCAGCAAGAATAACCTAGAAAAAATCAACTTCAAAATTAAAGGAAAATACAATTTGAACAAACCGATCAACATCTTGGATTGATCACGAAGGAGCTCTTCATGAAGATCATTGAGTTTACCAAAAATTCCACTTATGTCCTGGAGAGTGATATAGATATAATCATCGAGATCCTCACTACTGTACTTATTAGCAACGGAAGGCAATGGACGAAAAATAGCAGAAATGGCTTCTTTGACTTATCGATATGATCCCTGGACTTGGCAGAAGCCATCGACCTATTTGGATTATTCATACTAAATAACGTCACCCAAGATAACAATATAAAAACCGAGGATACAGGCTTTTACAGGGACCACAGCCTGATGATAGTTAACAACACCACAAGCATAAATTGTGACAGACACGGAAGAACAACACACAAGGTTATGATGAATTTGGGTCTCAAACTAGAAATTACTAGCAGCATTAAACAACTAACCTTTTTGGACATCACCTTCGATTTATCTACTAATACCTACAAACCGTACACTAAGGAAAACAAGAACTCATTATATATTCAGCCTCACTCCAACCACCCGCCCTCTTTCGTTAAGCACATACCTAAATCAACCTAAATCAAACGTCGAATAATTAATAACGCATCCAATGAGGAAATATTCAATAGATACAACAATATTTATAACAACTTGCTAAAAAATAGCCGATATAAAAATGCCGATATTAAATACACTAGCGATCATATTAATAGAGCTAAATCTAATAAGCAAGGAATAGAACTAATTTAATTCACTCCCATCTCAACCTAATGGTAAACACGAAACTTGGTAATAAATTCCTTTATCTCATAGATAAACGCGTTATCTTACAGATAAACACTTTCCACCTAACAGTATACTACATAAAATATTTGATAAAAAAATACCCTAAAAGTCAGCTACAACTGTACTAAAAACCTAAAGAGATTTACAAAAAAGCAAAATATTAATGTATTAAAGAAAGAACAATCAAACTACGGACTCTAATGGTAGTGATAATAGAAATTCCTGTAACTGTCAAAAACCTACCGAATTCCTACTAAGCAATAAGTGCCTCAAATCCTCGGTGGTATACCAGGCTATAATATGCACCGTGGAAAACCCGAACAGAGAAGGATTCATAGATAGTACTTTATTTACCTTCAAAAACAAACATTTTTCAATTTGTTTATGTAGATGATCTTTAATGCATTTCCTCAACTAACGGTGCAAGTAATGATCTAAGATGTTTGTATGCATATTTATTATACTAATACACAGCTTTCCTGGGTAAAGCCAAATTATTTTAAACAATAAAGTGAAAAATGTATATATATATATTATATTATATTATATATATATATATAAACGTATACATATATATAATGCGGTAGGTCTATTTTTAACTTTATATATATATATATATATATATATATATATATATATATATGTATGTATAATCAAGCAAATATTATTAAATGCAACGGAGACGCTTTCCTTTATGATTCTTTGTTTTTTCGATTTTCCGTATAATCGTTTTTTATCAAAATAAAAAATATTAATACAAGTTCCATAATTGTTGCTGTCACGAGCGCTTTCGATTCCTCCACGAATCATCATCGTGTGTTCAAGTAACTTATAGCCATTTACTGTATATTTTAGTTTTCACTTTTAATTCTCATTTTCGCTCCTTCGGGGTTTTACTTCGACACCTGATGATGATACTAGCATGGGTGGCCGGCGTTTCCCCGGTGTTTAGAGGTGTGTGGTGAGCAAAAAAAAAAGTGGTAGTAGAAAGGCAGGCTCGACCATGTACAGCGAAGGAAGAAAAGAATGGAGAAAACGTGACGTCTTTGCTGTTACGACCACCGCCACACCGAAATTGACGTATGTTTAAATAAAGGCTAGACAATCCAAAAGAGGGGATGACTTTCGAAAATATCGACGAAAAACGCGACCTCTCCCTGTAGAAAAGTGCCCAGGTAAGTGTGAATAAATTAATATTTTTAGCCAATTTTTTGGTATTTGTTGCCTGAACAGGCGAGTTTCAAAACGGTACTGATCTTATGAATATCCGTCGTCTCTGTTGAAATTTTAGGCAGACATGCAAACATACATACATACCTTTATATATTGGTAGCTTAAATTCTCGACCTAAACCAATTAAAAAGTTTGCCTTATCTCGGAATACCCTTTATGCAAAATTTCAAATGTTTACACGAGAAATTGTCTGAGTAATTTGGTAGAACCCGCAGAGGTCAATTATTTTTAACTTTGACCCCTATTATGACCTCTTAACATTTATTGTTTTGAGCTGCAATTAAGTTATTAAATTCGATCATTGTTTAAGGAACTTATATCGAAAATTTCAAGTGTTTGGACCCAAAATTGGCGGAGGAGTTTAACTTTGATCCTTAGCATCAAAATTTCCGGCCAAATTCCCCAAATATCAGTATTCTGTATATCAAATTGCGAGTCTGTAGACTGAAAATTGACAGAGTTATTGCGTAGGTAAATGTAGACAGGCAGACACACAGGCACACAGACAGACAGACACTTTTACTTGTACATATATATATATACATATATATATATGTATATATATATATATAATACACGATTAATATACTTTATACGCAAATTCAAGTTCAAGTAACTAGACAATCACAAGATTTTTAAACACGTAAACACGTATATATATATATATATATATATATATATATATATATATATATATATATATATATATATATATATATAACAGTATATCCATCAACACTTGTGGTTTTTTCAGCCTTTTATCATTTTTTATTTTAAAATATTTAAAAAATAAAATAAAATAAATAAAATAAAATAAAATAAAAAATAAAAAATGATAAAAGGCTGAAAACCCCACAATTGTTGATGGCTACACTCTTTTAAATATACATTTTTTCTCTCGTTGGAACAACACAACCATTACTTTATATATATATATATATATATATATATATAGTTTCGTGAATGTGCGTACAAAGTCTATTGGAGGTCGCTAGTGATTATGTGTGTGAATTTTATAACAGTGTGTAAAACAGCTATGAACAATGGCAACTTATATATACAGTATTTACTAAGTATAACGCTTTCATCAAATGAAATGTGTATACACAATTCATCGTGTGAATATTTTCTAGAAAGTTGATTATGTGTTGGATTCGTGAATATATGAAACACACCCAACTTCAATAGAAAACCAAGCGAGTAAATTACCCCCATCGATTAAAAGGAAAAATAAGTCGCAGAGCTTAAATAAGTAAAGCTTACTTCCGTTTTTAAACGCAAATAATGTGATCTAATAATTATTTAAAATAAATAAAATAGAAATAAAATAACGAATAAATTAAATAAATCCGCTTTAAATGATTATTCTTAATCTGATTAATTAAAACAATGCAATACTATTATTAATAAGCGTGGGATGCAGCCAAGCTCCCCTAAAAGATGGACACTATTGTTTTGACAAAAATTAGCTGAGAATCTCCGTCGGCATTCCCTGGTCGGGGAGCCTCACGCAAAAAGCAATAAACTGTGGCAAGGCTTGAGAGAGTATATCTCCTGGGTGATACCCAAGCGGCGTATATCAACCCGACAGGTACTGGACCAATTCCCACCTGAGTGTGAAGACCGAAACGTTGACGAGTAGTTTTTACTCAGTCTCCAAGTCGCTGAAGCTGGAAGAAGACTCATCCTCCAAATTATAATGGATGGTAGATATTTAATTACCGCCCACCACAGCAACATCTAACACAATGTCGGAAAGTGTGATACAGGCAAGCTCTCCCAAAGAACGGGCACTATTGCTTTGACAAAATTGCTTGAGCATCCCCGTCGTCATTCCCCGGTCAGGCAACCCAGGGCGACAAGCACCAAACTCGCACCTCTCGAAAGCCAGGTTGCAAGGCATTGGAGGCCGGACCTCCCGGGTGACACCCAGGCGGCGTACCTCAGTTCGGCAGGAACTGTTCTTTCCGACCCCGCACCTTTCGGGCTGAGTGTCAAGAATTGATTTTTGATGAATACCTTCTACCCAGTCCCCAAGTTTCCGAAGCTGCAATGAGACTCATCCTCTAATATAATGGAATGTTATGACTACCAATATTTATCCAATCTTATTTATAACTATTGTTCGGACAATTAACCAATGAGAAACCTCTGACCTCATTATAAAAATATCGAATTTTGGATGCAAGGTTATGCGCCCGGTCTTTGATGGACTGAATTCGAATTGTTGCAGATAAAATTTTGGGAGTTTTAAGGATACGAAAACTATACAGTAATTTAATCTCCACCAAAGAAGCCTAACCACCCCGAATTTATCGAAAAGAACGTAACTACTTTTGTAGAACTGATTCAATGCTTAGACGGTATAAATCTATCTTTGATTATAAGAGATATTTTAGATAATAGACCTAAAGCGCTGAAAATATTAAGAGAACATTATTTATCAAAATGGAAACCGAAAATTATATCTCTATATACAGAACTAACGTCTCTAAAACGTAACGAAGGCGAGACTATTACTGGCTATGTTATATTGAAGTTTATCCACGCAGCCTAAAGAACGGTTTTGATGTCGTGAATTTTCTATCCATTTAGTGAGATACAGATGGGCATACAATTTCAGAACCCATTTGACTGTCTTTTTTTTTAATTACATTTTCACCCCAAACAAGGCACATTGCCACTTTGGTGTAGGGGGCTACTATCAGGGGAAACATCTACTGGGGTACTATGTAGGGATTAGGGCAGCGAGATGTTGGTTCACGTTGCACTTGAACTTATGCATGTCAGTACAGTTGGGGAAGCAGTGACCTGGAATGGAATTCCAAAGTCTAGCAGTTCTGGGGAAGAAACTACTGGAGTAGAAAGATCTTTTACATCTAGGGATCTCTACAGTGTGGGGGTGGGATTTTGCAGCTTGTCGGGTCTGTCGAGGGTGTTCACGTCGTGGGGGCACTAGTGCTTGCAGTTTTCAGAGCATTCACCATTATAATACTTGTAGAACAGGCAGAGGGATGCAACGTTTCGACGATGGGACAGAGGCTAAAGTTTAGATGCCAGTTCAGGGCCTATCAGATTTGCGACTCTCTTTTGAACCCTATCAAGGAGCGAGAGACTAGTAGCCGATGCACCGGCCCAAATATGACAGCAATACTCCATACATGGGCGAATAGTGGCCTTATAGAGGTACAGGATACTTTCGGGTGTTAGAAGTTTTCTAGCACGGTAGAGAGAGCCCACCATCCTTGCAGCGGCCCTGGCAATGCCCTCGATGTAATTGTTCCAACTCATGTTTCCTGTGAACGTTAGGCCAAGGAGCTTGAGAGACGTACTCTCAGATAAAGTCAGAGTCGTATGCCATTGCTATAGGTGGTAGAGAAGGTTTCTTTATTGAATGAAACCAGTTTTGTCTTGGTGGCATTGAACGTTACCATCCATTTTTGCCCCCATTCCACTACTGATTTGAGGTCATCCTCTAGTGTTTCTGCCATTACTTTAGATATATGTTCATTTTTTTTCCTGTCGTGCCTGCTATAGAGTGTGGTGTCATCAGCATATATACCCATCTCAGAGGCAATTTTGTCGGGGAGGTCATTTATCAATATCAGGAACAGCAGAGGTCCAAGGATAGATCCCTGGGGCACTCCCGCATTTATATCATATTGTTTAGATGTACGACCGTCGAGGACAATCTGGATTTTTCTCTTATCTAAGAAGGATTTAATTATGTTAAGTAATCTACCAGTGATACCGTAAGATCTAATCTTCCTGAGGAGACCCTCATGCCATACCCTGCCAAAAGCCTTAGATATATCTAGAGCTACCGCTCTGCCCTCTCCCGCTTTGTCCAGTGAATGGTATATGCGTTCAGAGATTACAGTGAGGATGTCTGCCGTGGATCGGGCTTGTCTAAATCCATATTGATGGTCGGTCAGAAGTTTAGCATCTGTAAGGTGCTGGACAAGAGCATGGTTAATTAAGGTCTCAAATATTTTGGCAAAAAATGGGAGGAGGCTAATAGGGCGATACTTTAATGGGTCAGTTCTTTCGCCAGAATTCTTGAATACTGGTACCACAGAAGCAGTTTTCCAACAGCTCGGAAAGCAAGATTCATTAAGGCATTTGTTGTAGAGTTTGGAGAGAACTGGAGCTACTTCGGCTGAGCACTTTTTTAATAGCACAGCTGGGATGAGGTCGGGTCCACATGCTTTGGAAGTGTCAAGGTTTTTTATGATAGCATGCACCTGAGCAGGGGTGATTTTCCGATCGTCTAGCGTGGCGTCTGTCCGCATAGGAAATTGAGGTAGGGGGTGGTTTAGAAGGTCCAGTGTGGAGTTTGAGGCAAACCGACTGGCAAGCATGTTAGCCTTCTCGGTTGCTGAGCAAAGAACCTCGTGATTGTTGGTTAGTGGGGGAATTGTTGATTGCCCATTATTTACTACACTGTTGTAGATTTTCCAGAAGTCACGAGTTCCTAGTTTTTGTGCTTCGATGCGTTTTTTAGTGGTTTCCGTAAATTCCCTCTTAGCTGTCGCTATTTCTTTCTTAACGTTACTTCTAGCTTCTATGTACTTCTGTATGTTTAAACTGGACTTATGTCGGTTAAACCTGCGGAATGCATGCTGCCTTTGAGCAATGGCAGTTGCGCAAGTCGAAGTAAACCATTGGGGAGAGTGGGGCTTGCTATAGAATTTCCGCATGGGAACATGCACTTCGATTGCAGTTTTGAACCATTCAGTGGTCTCGGTTGCACACTGTTCAGCAGGAAGAGAAAAAATATTTCCCCATAAGATCTCTGATAGCTTCCCAGTCAGCCTTTTTTATAATATCTCGTTGTTTTGAGCACTGGCTCTTCAGTTTTGGGTCTAGAGTTTAGGGCGATTTCAACCATTATCACCGCATGATCAGTGTTCCCAAGTGGGCTGTCGGCTTTCGTTACACAATCATCAGGAACTGTGGTCAAAAACAGATCTAATGGTGATGCGTGTTCTTCCTGATCAGGGAAGCGGGTTCGAAAAGTAACAATTTGCGATAGGGAGTGAGATACAGAGAAGCTATGAGTTGCGCTATAACCTAATTACAATTCAAAGAACGGTTTTGATGTCGTGAATTTTCTATCCATTTAGTGAGCTACAGATGGGCATACAATTTCAGAACCCATTTGACTGTCTATAACCTAATTCGTAAAAACATCAACAGCCAATCACACTGTGGACGACCGAAATCAGCAAGGACACCACACAACGTTGCAGCAGCCAGATATTCGATTGTCCACAGCCCAAGCAACCTGTGCTTTGGTAAAGTCAGGAGCTTGGAATCAACTATTTATTTATATGTAAAAAACACTTACATGTATTTAAAATCCAAAATAAAAAATAAAAAATTATTTAACTACCATTATTGAACATTGGAAAATTTACCAATTTTTTTTCCTTTTTCATAAAGTTAGAAGTCATTCAAAAGAAAAATGATCGACTGTTCCTTAACTTTTGAACGCTACTGTATATATATACTTGTATGTATAATTGCCTATTCAATTTTAATGGATCTCATGAAAATATAACAGATAATTGGCATAAACACACTGATTTATTTATACGTCGAATAATTATAAGCGTCGAACTGATATTATCTAGTGCATAAATTAATGAAAGATAAATTCGAGAATCAATACAAAAAGACTTATTTTTTGGTTCAGGACGTATGAATTGAACATACACGAATGAATGTTGAGCCAGAAGTCTTTGATCTGTTATCATTAAAAAGCTTCATTCTAATATATGAGTTTGAAACAAGTGCAAACTTATTCATCAAACATTAAAAAGTTTCCGTGTTTAATAAACATCCTCATCAACAGACACATGTTCGTCTGTCTCTTATATTTATCAGTCCGACTAAGCCTAACGCGATTCGTAATCGGAACTGCAGTGTATTATGGTTCGGTTCTCTACTCATTGAGCACATGAAAATGCTGCTCGAAGTTTTTTTGTTTTGTTTTGTTTCGTTCATTTACTTGGAGGTCACCATTTATCAAGGTTTGAATGTCACTCTAGGCTAAGAACAAATAAGTGTAAGGTAGTCAGTAAAACAACAACAACGTGATGCTCAGTAATAATGGTACTTGGGTACACGTTTTATTATATGAGAAAAATCTAACAAACGAACTTATTTGATATATCGTTTTATTAGAATCCTTTAAAATGAGTAATCAGTGCATTCATCTTTATCATCAATGTTGTTGCCTTTTCGGCCAACTCATTCTCTAGCCTCCACCAGGTTATTTTACCAAAACAGGATAGGAATTCTGAGTCTTGTAATTGTATCCCTAGTAATTACTGCCTTCCATAGTTGGTGTTGTCTCGCCAAGTTTAGGCCAACTCATTCTCTAGCTGTTACATGATAAGGGCTGTCCCCTTTTCATGTAAGTATAAAAATAGAGAGTTTAGTTAAAATGAAAATGAAATAGCAATAGACGGAATTCGAACCTCGTAATTTAGGTTTAGAAATAGATTACGTGTGAGAAGTAAAAAATTTAAAACAAACGTTTGTTTAGAATATAGATAAAATATTTCAAGGAAAGAATGTGAACTATCAAGTTTGTTATGAAATTTTAAATTGAAAGAATGCAGCTTATAAGATAATGTTTTTAACATATTGGAAAAATAGGTTACTGAGTATAGGTTAAAATTCCTTTTGTAGAAATAGGAAAAGTTTTGGACACGTATGTCCAGAACACGTTAAAGAAGGCACATGTTTTAACATGTGTATGACGTCACAGAAAATAGAAAGTTCTAGGAATAGAGTTAGAGAAACAGTCAGTGAAAAAACTCAGAGAGAGTCAGTCGTCTAGGAAGCGAGACGTCACTTTGAAACTAAAATGTGAAACTTTGAATTATTGAGGATGGAAATCACGGCCGGTCGTGTGAAGAATAAACTCAACTGTATTTTTATAGAACGTCGTCTTGTATTTGTGATTCCTACAAAAAGGTAACTTAAATTGTATTATATGTCTGTGTTATAAAATGTCGTTTCATACACATCTCGACATGTCATATCCATAATGTGAATCAACATCATCATGTCTATACAATGTCCGAACAGTGAACACTATCCCCTTCACTCAAAGAGCTTCTCCTTCTTCTTCAACTCATCTAAGAATGAACATTTAAAATATAGGAATCGTTATAAACGAACAATCTCTACAAGTCTCTTACAACAACATCTCTCCCTCTCGGAGTCTTTCTAAGCATCACTTCTAATAAGACTCTTTCTAAGTATCTCTCTCTAAGACTCTCTTTTAATGAAACCCCTATATGTAACATAGCCTCCACCAGGTGATTTTACCAAAACAGGATAGAAATTCTGAGTCGTGTAATTGTATCCCTAGTAATTACTGCCTTCCATAGTTGGTGTTGTCTCGCCAAGTTTAGGCCAACTAATCATGTAGCCTGCTTTGGGTAGTATTTAAACCTCTACCTTAAGACAATGCTCACCTGGAAACGTAGAGACTGAACTCCATCTACTGCGCCACAGACGCTGAAGGTAAAATCACTTTAAGAAGACCAAAGGATGAACTGGCTGAAACGTGGTGAAACAACAACTATGAAACTGGGAATAACTGTCCATAAAAACGAACGATAACTTATTTATATTAGACTTTAAAAAACGACTATTTTATTATCGGCTGGAATGCAGTAGCACAGTAATACATACCACAGACGGAAAGTTCTTAGAAAAAACACTGCTCATGAAATTTGTATTCAGTTTTAAGAACAGATAGATAGCAAAGAAGAAATTGCTGACTGCTGGAGTTCACGATTGTTTATTGCGAATGTTTTACAGGTGGTAGAGGACTTTTTAAAAAGAATTATATCACATTGAACTAAAATAATTAATCTATTTACATTTAAGTGCTACTGGTAACTGAATGTATTCAATTTGCTTTACGAAAAATTCTGGTGTGTGTTTCTTGATTACAACTAATGAATGACTACAAAAATGAAAAATGAAAATAATCTTATAGAAAATATAAAAAAATAATAAGATGTTTTAATATATAACGCAATAAGGAAATGAACCTTTCTTTGCTGATTTCAAATTTAAGCTTGAATATGAAAAACTGTGTTTTTGAAAATTTTCATTCTTAACATTAACGACTTTTGCAGTCTACCTTGACAGATTTCAAAACAGACTACGTAATCTAGTAAGCGATGCCGTTTTTCTTCTCTGCAACCTTGTTCTCACAGAAGAGACGTTGCGAGTAAGTATCTGCTCTATCGCGTTTTTCATGGCAAGTGTTCGACTGAGCTCCAATCTATGGTCCCCACACGCCAATATTTCACAAAAAACACTCGTCTAGCCAAAATCCATACTAAAAAATGTTACCTCTCTCTATGGGCGCCTACACTAAAACATGGATTCGATTAACAAAGCTTCTTTTTTAGAACTGCCCACCTATGGAACATTGTTTCCATTGTCTGCTTTCCAGCTGATTTACATATTGTCAGCTTCATGTCCAACGTAAACAAGCTCTGATTGAACTGTCCTCGTAAATAATCTAAATATACCAAATTTCCACTACAAACGATTATTACGCAATTGTCCCAATGGCTACAATACTAATTAATCCTCATCCTCGAGTGGCTTCCAGGTCTTGACATGTGGTAACCTTTTTGTAAAACAACTGAATTTCATCTATTAAAAGTCTGTGTGCTGTTTTCAGTTAGAGGCAACTCACATTGTTTTGTTGGAGATATCCAAAGAAGTTATCTGTCTTTCCATCTATCTACCCCCTTTCTCTTTCTCTCTCTCTCTCTCTCTCTCTCTGCCTATTTCACAAATACATGCAATTATAACTCGTAGTGCCCCTGTTTTGGGGACTTTTTATAAAAATAAAAGTTCTATTTGCACGTAGTTTCTTTTCCTAAAGAGAAAACAACAATGTTCCATTTGGATACTCGCATTTAGTAGGGCTACTTTTAATCCAATAAAATATCGCAAAGTAACTCACGATAATTGTATTAATAAACAGCACATTTATTTAAACCTGTGTTGGTAACATTGTCAATACAAATTAAAGAAACACTTTTTTATGGATAATATAGCAAATATTATGTTGATTTAAAGCAAATAATGTTTTACATAAAAAAAATTTTCAGCATGTGTTCTCCAGTTCATGGAATAAAATAAAACTTGTTATGATATATTTCCAAACATCTTAAAGTAACGTGTTAAAGGAAGCTTTATGCGCTTTTGAACTCGAGAAAGTACTTTTACATGATTATTTTAGGTTTAGATTATAACTTCTCCTGTTTCTTTGAAATATATTTAAATCAATGAAAATGTGTGTGTATAACACTACTTCACTAAAATATTTTATGCGTCTAAAATAGTAATAAATTGTTGACGAAATGCCAGATTATCCCCGAGACACCCACTTTCGAATGCAAATGTCATTTAAATTCATAATAGATTAACTAATCAGTTTTAATTGAAATCTCCATGTGAAAAAATAAATGTTCGATTAAACTTTTAACAGAAGAAGAGAAATAATATAAAACAGGCGTTTTAACAAGATCCAACAAAATGCAAACTTTGTGCAAACAACGAATATACAAAACATACCAAAAACAAGATAAACGTTACTTAGTTTTCTGTTTTAACTATCTTACGTTTGTGTTAATTAAAAACAATTTTTATACATATCAATATATATGTGTATAACTACTTCATTTACTCACATAAAATTAATATACGAAAGTATAAATTTATGCGTAAACTTTAAGTATTTACTTCAAAAGTGCTCAATACGTAGGTAGAGCTAGTTAGTAAGTTATAAAATATATATGGCGATTAAACTACACTGAATATTCCGCGTTTCCTCCACTCTAGGACTATTCAGGCTTATGCGCGAATTTTGTGCATTTTTATTTTTATTTTTAGACATCATGACAAAAATAAAATATTAAATGAAAACAATGTAAGCAACAAGATAAACAATAAAACAGTAGACACAATGACACAAAAAGTACACTAGCAGAAATAATAATGATAATAATAATAATAATAATAATAATAATAATAATAATAATAATAATAATAATAATAATAATAAACCAACCCCGGACAACAACAACCATACTAGAAATAAAAATAAAAATACTAATAACGAACAAGATAAATGCAACTGTAGACACCGCACACTTTGTCCTCTTCAAAATAAATGTCTAACCAAAAGCGTAGTGTACCAGGCCACAATATTTGCGAAAGAAAAACCGAATAACAATAAATATTACGTAGGTATGACTTCCTTAGATTTCAAAACTCGATATTATGACCACAAAAGTACATTCAACAATGAAAATAACACCGTATGAAAACAACGCTAGCAAATAAATACTAGGAATTAAAAGAAAGCGGACATTCGCCGGTAGTCGAATGGAAAATAATAAGACAAGCTACCACGTTTAGAGACTTAGACGACCCATGTAGATTATGCCTTCATGAAAAATGTGCTATCATGTATTTTAAAGAACTCTAACATCTATTAAACTGTAGAAAATAAACAAATTAATAAATTAAATATACATGAATACACATAAACTATCACACATATATGTATGTATGTATATATATTTATGGCATTTGAAAATAATTTCTGAAGAGGACGCTTCATGTTACATGATAAGGGCTGTCCCCTCTTCATGTAAGTATAAAAATAGAGAGATTTAGTTAAAATGAAAATGAAATAGAATAGACGAAATTCGAACCTCGTAAATTAGGTTTAGAAATATATTACGAAAAAGAATTAGAAAATGGAATGGAAAACAAACCATTGTTTAGCTTAGAGATAAAATAGTTTCAAGAAAAGAATGTGCACTGTCAATTTTGTTATGAAAATTCAATTGAAAGAATGCAACGTCAAGATAATTTAATAAACATGTTTTTAACATATTGGAAATATAGGTTACTGGGAATATAGGTTAAAATTCATTTTGTAAACAAAGAAAAAAGTTTTGGACACGCATGTCCAGAACACGTGTTTTAACATGTGTATGACGTCATGAAAAATGGGAAGTTCTAGATATAGTTAGAAACTTGAGAGAAACTGGGGGAGAGTCAGAGGGAGTTTGAGGACGACAGACGATAGTCTGCAGTTGGGATTCGAACGTCTAGAAGCGAGACGGTTTTGAAACTTAGAATGTGAAGCTTTGAATTCTTGACTCAGAAAACCACGTCTGGTCGGGAGAAGAAATAAACATATTTTTTTTTACACGGTAATCACCACTTATCAAAGCCCGGAGGCTACTCAGGGATAAGGTTTATTGCAAGTACAGTACGTTAGTGTGAAGATTTGATGAAGTGTTTACTTAAGGGGGCGGTTCATTCGGAATTTGTTAACGTTGGACTTGAAGACATCCAGGTTGTAGTCAGGTGGGAAGCAGGCAGATGGAACAGAGTTCCACAGGCGTGCAGTTCTAAGAAAGAATCTTTGTTCATGGAATCCACGTTTTGATTTAGGCACAGATAAAAGTGGGGGAAATTTTTCACAGTGGATTCAGCTAGACAGGTGTTTTTCCTGAAAGATTTGCAAGGAGGGACCAGAGGTTTGAGTTCAGATGAGCACCTGTCATGTTTGTATAAATAAATTTCATATACCTGCTGTGTTTACTCATTGAGCACTCTTTGATAGACACATGTTGTTTTATTGGATGTACTTCTAGGAAACTAAACTCTACTGGTTATATATATATATATATATATATATATATATATATATATATATATATATATATATATATATATATATATATAACCAGTAGAGTTTAGTTTCCTAGCATTAAATAAGGATAGATTTAAAATAAATATGTGTTCTTTATTTTACTTTTTTCCAATATATTTGAAATAGGTTTTTCATCCCTTTTTCCAAAGGGATTTCATGCATTATCGTCTGACTGCTCGACATATCTTCCTTGCTTTGCCTACTATGTTTGACGTCATTATTTAGCTAACAGGTCTTGTTTTTCAGTAGTCTCGGCCATACTCAATTCAGTAAGTTGAAGGGAAACACTTATCCGCATATGTACATGTATTATCATTACTAAGATTACATATTTTATTCGAAATATTGGATAGAACTTTACTCTATCTTTCTCCCTCTCTCGTTCCCTCTTTCTGGGTTCGATAGTTATAAGATTGATAAAAAGTCCGTCGGTGCTCTAGAGGTAATCGATTTGCTCGTTGCGTTCCCATGTGTAAAGATTAAAATAATTATAGCACTGTTTATGGCTTCTTGTTCAGCAGTGCAGTGACGTGATAGAAAAAGTTATAAAACATAGATATGATCCGACCTCGAGATATGAGGCGTAACTGACTTTGATGCAATACTTTTACAAATATACTCAAAGCTTAAACCAAAGGCATGAGGACGAAATATTAATATTTTCTGCAGGTTTCTATTTACACACACACAAACACGCACACAAGCACACACAAAACACGCACCTATTTACACACATACACGTGCGCACACACATACACACATGCATATATATATATATATATATATATATATATATATATATATATATATATATATGTACTAGCTGGTAAGCCTTACGTTATGTCACGTAACCATTACACTTTAAGAACTCAGACACGTTGTCTGGTCCCGTCGCAGGAACACAAAAAAAAAGAAAAAGAAATAAAGAAAACACCGCCTCGACATTTTCTTTAAAGTGCATGTATTCATGGTTTTTCTAACAATAACCCATTTCATCATATTTCAAAATCGTTTTCATGTGTTTTATAACGCTCTGCCATATACCATGTGTTTTTAAAAGTCTCTCTCCCCGCTACTACCTGACGTTGGACACAGTCAGGGCTTTCCCGCACTCGACTTCACACGTCTACCTCTCCCGACGCAACTACTTCTCTTTTTGATCGAGCACGTTCTGTCCTTTTTTCTCCTTTTTCTCATTTTCCCTTTACGTCAGCGTGTGTACACTTGCTAAATTTGTATACGAGTTAAGATGGCTGATGTGCTTATATTTTCACTAGTCAGCTAGGCTACTGCTGCTGCTGATTTTATCAAACGCACTACACCGCTATATTACAGTTGCCCGTGATTGAATAGAAACCCACGAATGCTCCATACTTCTAATACTCTTATTATAATTGAAATCAGTGAAATCTCTTATTTTTCAATAAAATCGATTCTCTTCTCTTACCAGGGACACACCGTGGTGAAACGAAATGCAAACTTTATATACCTCCTGTCAGTGACTTAGTTCACAATACATAGTAGTCTGCATTGCACTGTAGAGAACCTTCTGTTAACTTTATAAAATTGTCTTATGTAATAGCTCGAATTAAAGTATAAAATGTAAAAGTCAAGTATTGTTGTTCAGTTGTGTTCTAAACAGAAATTCTTATTTTAAACGCCAACCTGTCTTATCGCATCAGTTATTGTTTATTTTATACGCCTTTTGGCTTGGACTGAGGTAAAACGTCGATTTTCGATAATTATCGGGGACTTAACAATCTAAAACGACTCCCCGACACACATGTGGCACAAAAAGGAGAAATTCTTTAGGGGAGATTTGAGGTCCCAAACATTTTTGGTCGTATACCAAGCAAACACAGCCCAGCAAAATATGTGCGCTAAACCTATATCTCTCTCTTCTCTCTTCCTCTCTTTCTTTCACTTTATTTCTTTCTCTTTCTACACTGACAGAGAGGAGAATTATATTGTATTTTTTAAATAATTTAAATCGAGACGCCCAGCAAAAGGGACGCGTACATCGGCACTCATACCAGTGTTGCTTTGGTCGTAGGTGACAACGAACATGGGTCGACAATCAGGGAATTTTAAATGTTCCTCAGGTGTTGATAATATTTTTTTTTTATATGAAAAAAGATGCATTTGTTCGTTTTTTTGTGAAAGTGTTCAATTTCAGTAAGCCGCCCCTGTCATCAACGACGATAAAATGCTGTCCGTTATAACGTCGACCAAAAGGTCCGGAGATAATGCCCACTAGCAAATGTGGTCGACATCAAGTCAAGCCTTATTATTCGTGTGGTTTATCTTTAGTGTCTTTATCGAGTGTAAGTCGATCGTTTTATCGTGTCAAATAACCGGAAAGCTAGTTGCCCTTCACTAGAGACGTCTTCTCGACCTGACAAACCAAGTACCTCTCCCTAGACAAACGATCATAGCATAACAGAACGATCGTAGCATAACAGAAAGTTCATTTGTGTGATTTTTTTTTTATAAAACACGGCGCAGCTGTTTTGGAGTCGGTAGAGAATTCTCAGCCACTCACTGTAAAAGTGGTGGACGGATGTTTGTTTAAATAGACATTAGGACAGGTTATTTGCGGGCATCGCTTCCGTGGTCGTGTGAGAACTGCCGACTGTAAACACGACGGTTCTAGGTTCAATCCTTGGCTTGGGATAGGTGCTAGTCTAGCGGCACTGATGAGCTGTGATACAACGAAACATGACTGTATGTCGATGACTACAAATATATATATATACTAGTACAAAGAGTCGCCGTTGTTCTAAATTGAATGAGGACCAACAAATGTTGTACGCCCCTATACTCTAATTGTCACCGAGATCGGTAAAATCGTCCATTTTTTTAAAAAATAAAAACGATTGATTGCCTGCTTTAGTGAGGGACGCCGCTTCGGTAGAAAAATCACACTAACTTAATCTATAATGCATAGTAGTCTACATTGCACTGTAGAAAATTTACTGTTGATTTAAAAAAAAATATCTGTGAATAATGGCTTCATGTGAAGATTAAAATACAAAAGACAAGTATCATGGTTCAATTGTGCTCTAAACAGAAACAGTTTAGGGGTAACAAAATTAAGGTGAAAGAGTCCTGTTGTTCACTACAAGTGGTTAAACTGCGTGTGTGCTTTCTGCTCGACGACGGAAATGTCTGGCTTACATAGAACCAGACGAATTCATATTATCATGAACATAGGGTTGTTTGCCGTATGTGTGAGCAACCCTTTCCCGAGCCAAAGATACAAATCAGCGTCCTCTGGTCCGTTTGAAGTTGGAAATGTCGTCCATGGAGAAATCTGTGAAATCTTTTTACTGCGAAAATGATGCTTATTCTTTCTCTATCTGGCAATACTCCGTTCGCGTGGATAGTAGGGTTCTCGACGCAGGTGCTATCAGTTTCGTAGAACCGTCGGAAATTTTATGCAGGATGCACGCGCCGATTCCATGTGCTCTTGCTTCACTTGCGACGATAATGGGTCAACGTGCGCTGTAATGGGCCAGGAATAGTTCCGATGTGAGCACATATTTAAGCTTTGCGAACGTTATCTTTGTATTTCGTTGTCCGGTTCCAAACGTGTTCCTTCTCAGTAATTAATTTAAAAGTGCGCGCCATGTGTGCATGTTAGGAATGAAGACTTGATAGTAATTAGCTAAGCCTACAAAACTTGATAGCAATTAGCTAAGCCTAAAAAAACTTGATAGCAATTAGCTAAGCATAAAAAACTTGCTAGCAATTAGCTAAGACTAAAAAAAAACTTGATAGCAATTAGCTAAGCCTAAAAACACTTGATAGCAATTAGCTAAGCCTAAAAAACTTGCTAGCAATTAGCTAAGCCTAAAAGAACTTGCTAGCAATTAGCTAAGCATAAAAAAACTTGATAGCAATTAGCTAACCCTCAAAAAACTTGATAGCAATTAGCTAAGCCTAAAAAAACTTCATAGCAATTAGCTAAGCCTAAACAACTGTATAGCAATTAGCTAAGCCTAAAAAAACTTCATAGCAATTAGCTAAGCCTAAAAAACTCGATAGCAATAAACTAAGCCTAAAAAAAACTTGATAGCAATTAGCTAAGCCTAAAAAACTTGATAGCAATTAGCTGAGCATAAAAAACTTGATAGCAATTAGCTAACCATAAAAAACTTGGTAGCAATTAGCTAAGCATAAAAAGCTTGGTAGCAATTAACTAAGCGTAAAAATACGTGATAGTAATTAGCTAAGCATAAGAAACTTGATAGCAATTAGCTAAGCATAAAAAACTTGATAGGAATTAGCTAAGCCTAAAAAAATTTATAGCAATTAGCTAAGCATAAAAAACTTGCTAGCAATTAGCTAAGTCTAAAAAAAAATTGATAGCAATTAGCTAAGCCTAAAAATCTTGATAACAATTAGCTAAGAATAAAAACAAACTTGCTAGCAATTAACTAAGCCTAAAAAACTTGCTAGCAATTAGGTAAGCCTAAAAAACTTGATAGCCATTAGCTAAGCCTAAAAAACTTGCTAGCAATTAGCTAAGCCTAAAAAACTTGATAGCAATTAGCTAACCCTCAAAAACTTGGTAGCAATTAGCTAAGCATAAAAAACTTTATAACAATTAGCTAAGCCTAGAAAACTTGCTAGCAATTAGCTAAGCCTAAAAAACTTGATAGCAATTAGCTAAGCCTTAAAAAAAACTTGATAGCAATTAGCTAAGTTGAAAAAAAACTTGATAGCAATTAGCTAAGCCTAAAAATACTTGATAGCAATTAGCTAAGACTAAAAAACTTGATAGCAATTAGCTAAGCATAAATAACTTGATAGAAATTAGCTAAGCCTAAAAAACTTTATAGCAATTAGGTAAGCCTAAAAAACTTGATAGCCATTAGCTAAGCCTAAAAAACTTGCTAGCAATTAGCTAAGTTAAAAAAAAAAACTTCATAGCAATTAGCTAAGCCTAAAAAAATTGACATCAATTAGCTAACCTAAATAAACTTGATAGCAATTAGCTAACCCTAAAAAAACTTGATAGCAATTAGCTAAGCCTAAAAAAACTTGATAGCAATTAGCTAAGCCTAAAAAACTTGATAGCAATTAGCTAAGCCTAACAAACTTGATAACCATTAGCTAAGCCTAAAAAACGTGATAGCAATAAGCTAAGCATAAAAAACTTGATAGCAATTAGCTAACCCTCAAAAACTTGGTAGCAAGTAGCTAAGCATAAAAAACCTGATAGCAATTAGCTAAGCATAAATAACTTGATAGCAATTAGCTAAGCATAAATAACTTGATAGCAATTATCTAAGCCTAAAAAACTTGATAGCAATTAGCAAAGCCTCAAATACATGGTAACAATTAGCTAAGTTAAAAAACACTTGATAGCAATTAGCTAAGCCTAAAAAAATTGATAGCAATTAGCTAAACCTAAAAAAACTTGATAGCAATTAGCTAAGCCTTAAAAAGTTGATAGCAATTAGCTGAGCATAAAAATACTTGATAGCAATTAGCTAACCATAAAAAACTTGGCAGCAATTAGCTAAGAATAAAAAGCTTGGTAGCAATTAACTAAGCGTAAAAATACGTGATAGTAATTAGCTAAGCATAAAAAACTTGGTAGCAATTAGCTTAGCATAAAAAACTTGATAGCAATTAGCTAAGCCTAAAAAAATTTATAGCAATTAGCTAAGCCTAAAAATACTTTATAGCAATTAGCTAAGCCTAAAAAACTCGATAGCAATTAACTAAGCCTAAAAAAACTTGATAGCAATTAGCTAAGCCTAAAAAACTTGATAGCAATTAGCTGAGCATAAAAATACTTGATAGCAATTAGCTAACCATAAAAAACTTGGTAGCAATTAGCTAAGCATAAAAAGCTTGGTAGCAATTAACTAAGCGTAGAAATACGTGATAGTAATTAGCTAAGCATAAAAAACTTGGTAGCAATTAGCTAAGCCTAAAAAAATTTATAGCAATTAGCTAAGCCTAAAAAACTTGCTAGCAATTAGCTAAGTCTAAAAAAAACTTGATAGCAATTAGCTAAGCCTAAAAATCTTGATAGCAATTAGCTAAGAATAAAAAAAACTTGCTAGCAATTAACTAAGCCTAAAAAACTTGCTAGCAATTAGGTAAGCCTAAAAAACTTGATAGCCATTAGCTAAGCCTAAAAAACTTGCTAGCAATTAGCTAAGCCTAAAAAACTTGATAGCAATTAGCTAACCCTCAAAAACTTGGTAGCAGTTAGCTAAGCATAAAAAACTTGATAGCAATTAGCTAAGCCTTAAAAACTTGCTAGCAATTAGCTAAGCCTAAAAAACTTGATAGCAATTAGCTAAGCATAAATAACTTGATAGCAATTAGCTAAGCCTAAAATACTTGATAGCAATTAGCTAAGCCTAAAAAACTTGCTAGCAATTAGCTAAGCCTTAAAAAAAACTTGATAGCAATTAGCTAAGTTGAAAAAAAACATGATAGCAATTAGCTAAGCCTAAAAATACTTGATAGCAATTAGCTAAGCCTAAAAAACGTTATAGCAATTAGCTAAGCATAAATAACTTGATAGCAATTAGCTAAGCATAAAAAACTTGATAGCAATTAGCTCAGCCTAAAAAACTTGCTAGCAATTAGCTAAGTTAAAAAAAAACTTGCTAGCAATTAGCTAAGTTAAAAAAAACTTCATAGCAATTAGCTAAGCCTAAAAAAATTGACAGCAATTAGCTAACCTAAATAAACTTGATAGCAATTAGCTAACCCTAAAAAAACTTGATAGCAATTAGCTAACCCTAAAAAAGCTTCAAAGCAATTAATTAAGCCTAAAAAAACTTGATAGCAATTAGCTAAGCCTAACAAACTTGATAGCAATTAGCTAAGCCTAAAAAACTTGATAGCAATAAGCTAAGCATAAAAAACTTGATAGCAATTAGCTAACCCTAAAAAACTTGGTAGCAAGTAGCTAAGCATAAAAAACTTGATAGCAATTAGCTAAGCCTAAAAATACTTGATAGCAATTAGCTAAGCATAAAAAACTTGATAGCAATTAGCTAAGCATAAATAACTTGATAGCAATTATCTAAGCCTAAAAAACTTGACAGCAATTAGCAAAGCCTCAAATACTTGGTAGCAATTAACTAAGTTAAAAAACACTTGATAGCAATTAGCTAAGCCTAAAAAACTTGATAGCAATTAGCTAAACCTAAAAAAACTTGATAGCAATTAGCTAAGCCTAAATATCTTGATAGCAATCAGCTAAGCCTAAATAGAAATGATAGCAATTAGCTAAGCCTAAGAAAACTTGATAGCAATTAGCTAAGCCTAAAAAAACTTGATAGCAATTAGATAAGCCTAAATAAACTTGATAGCAATTA
The DNA here is from genome assembly GCF_053919585.1 of Euprymna scolopes. Taxonomy (NCBI): domain Eukaryota; kingdom Metazoa; phylum Mollusca; class Cephalopoda; order Sepiida; family Sepiolidae; genus Euprymna; species Euprymna scolopes. The sequence continues at coordinate 8,826,617 of NC_136498.1, forward strand.
ACTAAGCATAGAAAAAACTTGATAGCTATTAGCTAAGCCTAAAATACTTGATAGCAATTAGCTAAGCCTAAAATAATTGATAGCAATTAGCTACGCCTAAATAAACTTGATAGCAATTAACTAAGCCTAAAAAAACTTGATAGCAATTAGCTGAGCCTAAAATACTTGCTAGCAATTAGCTAAGCCTAAAAAAACCTGATAGGAATTAGCTAAGCCTAAAAAAACTTGATAGCAATTATCTAAGCCTAAAAATACTTGATAACAATAAGCTAAGCATAAAAAACTTGATAGCAATTAGCTAAGCCTAAAAAACTTGATAGCAATTAGCTAAGCATAAAAAACTTTATAGCAATTAGCTAAGCCTAAAAAACTTTATAGGAATTAGCGAAGCCTAAATAACTTGATAGCAATTAGCTTAGCCTAAAAAAGTTGATATCAATTAGCTAAGCCTTAAAAACTTGATAGCAATTAGCTAAGCATAAAAACTTGATAGCAATTAGCTAAGCCTTAAAAAGTTGATAGCAATTAGCTAAGCATAAAAAACTTGTTAGCAATTAGCTAAGCATAAAAAAACTTGATAGCAATTATCTAAGCTTAAAAAACTTGATAGCAATTAGCTAAGCCTAAAAAACTTGATTGCAATTAGCTAAGCCTAAAAAACTTGATAGCAATTAGCTTAGCCTAAAAAAACTTGATAGCAATTAGATAAGCCTAAAAAAAACTTGATATCAATTAGCTAAGCCTAAAAAAACTTGCTAGCAATTAGCTAAGCATAAAAAACTTGATAGCAATTAGCTAAGCATAAAAAACTTGATAGCAATTAGATAAGCCTAAAAAAACTTGATATCAATTAGCTAAGCCTAAAAAAAACTTGATAGCAATTAGCTGAGCATAAAAAACTTGATAGCAATTAGCTAAGCCTAAAAAAACTTTGCTGTGTTGTTATATCGTGCGGTTCAGGTATATTTTTATTGCTACGGACCTTTCTGGATCGGTTGTCTACCATTAATATCTATTATCTGGTCGAGGTATTTTATTTGGTCGAGGAAATATATATGTTGAGCTAAAGTAGAAAATATAAGACAGATAATCTTTGAGTATGTATTTTCTTTACGCTGTGTCCTCGGATGTATAATATCAAGAACTCAGAAAAAAATGTTAATTCTCTAAACGTCAACTTTCGTCTGCTTTCGTCAGTCTTGATCTTTTATTCAGTATTTTTAAGTAATAATTTCGAAAGAAAATTCAAAATTACTTTACGATCAATCTATTGTATAAAAAATATCTTAGGCCCGTTGTTCATTGCGTGAAACTAACAAATGCGTGCAAACATGTATAACCATATAATTTACAGTTCTGTACAGTTACCATATAATTTACAGTTCTGTAAATATGTCAGCTAGCAAAAAGTATTTTATACATTTTGAAGAGTTTTTTTTAATACGCTTTATTGGATTGATCAATATTATTTAGCCTACAGATGATAAAATGATTCTTGTCAAGAAATTGGCACATTATTGATTTCCGAACGCAAAATACTCGGTCGTTTTAGCAAATCACGAAGCTTTACTTATTTCTTATTCTTTTCTACTAAAGTGTTAGAATCCACCAGCGGCATCCACCAATCGATTGATGGAAAAAGAAGACGGTTTCAATAAAGAATGCATCGATAATTTGACATTTCATGTTGTTTTCACGCTTAAATCGAAACACAATGTCTGCCGTTATAATTACTTCATAGTTGATCCTTTCAATGCCGATTAGGACCATTGTTGAATTCTGAAACGTAGCCGAAATTATAAATGGAATTATAGCATCCATAACAATATTTACTCGTCGATAATTTGCGACGTATTTTCCAAGGGAGAACAAACTTTTGTAGAAAATTATCTCAAAAGATCAACACGAATTTTGGATTTTTCATTTGCTTTATCGTGATTTACTTTGCAAGTGCTCGTTTGAGCTCCAATATATGATCCCTTCCTTGTCAACACTTTCTCAAAAACACTCGTCTAACTGAAACCACTATCAGTAATTTCACTCACTCTTTATCTCAGCCTAAACCTAAACGTAGAATCCATCAACAAATTTTCTTTCTTACACTTGCGCACCTATGAACATCTCTTCCATTTCTTTGCTTTCCAGATGACTACAGTATATCGTTTTCAAGTTTAACGTAAACAAGTTCTTGATAAGCCGTTCCCTGGAATAATTAAACTTAACAAATTTCCAGTTAGTACGTTATTATCCCATTAACTACCGTATACTCATAAACCCTTATCTTCGGGCGGTGATTCCTTTATAGAAAAAAAAATAATTTGGGTTTTAGAGGAAAAGGCGCTATTAGATCCACCATTTGTTTTTAAAATCTAGTTTATGTAATCTTTTGGCAAGAATCTACGCTGTGTTGTGAATGTTTTGTTGCAAGATCCTTTATCGTCGCAAATATCTTTATTTCTCCAAAAGTCTCCGTGAGTTTAGGAACGATTAAATAAATTCCATTTTGGAAAAGTGCATTTGCTAATGTGACGGTGGTTCTGGAGAAGGAAAAGTAGAACTCGGTCGAGGTACAGTAATATACTGAAATTAAATGATCTTACAAAATTTAGGGAGAGTGGGAATTTGATACACCTAAATCCTTCAACATCAGCAACCTTTTTTCGGGCATGTACCAAGTGACGAACCGAAACGGAGGAACGGATAACTTTAATAACGTCACGAGGAATAAGAGTACACTCTTAGTGGGAGTAATATCTTAGTAGTAAAAAAAAATTAGGATGAAGTTTGGAGAGTTGGTGATGTCCTTCCAAGATTAACTAGAATTTAAGATTATCAGACGTATACTTATGAAATCACACGTTTTCCAAAAGACCAAATAAATTTAAAACTCGAGGAAAATAAACATTTGGATTAAAAAGTTTGCTGTAATCTTTCAACTTAGTTCACCAATAAACTTTTTTCTCATTTTGAAATATCATCGACTGAGCTCATCAGCTGGGTTTAGGAGTCAATATTCATATTTCTAGCTCTTAAATAGGTCAGCTTTTGACATAGTCTTATCAACATTACACTTTTTACCGAAATAGCTTGTGTTAGATTTTTCTTTTGTTTCGTCGCCCTTTTCTGCCTTCTCCTATATTTATCGAGAGCACACGACACCAAAATTTACGATGTGCAGGAATTATAGATTTATGATGAGTTCAATTTTGCAACACTAGAAGCATCAGCAAAAGGAATGTTCTCATTATACTGATGCTCCTTTTACATTACAATTGATTGCAATATTTGTGCACGCGTAAAAGCGCTGCTCACTACAGCTATTAGATATTGAAAACACTTTCTCTAATAAAACTAAAATAAATTGATCTTTGGCAACCTTGTAAGATCTCATCAAAAATAGTTATGTATCACTATAGCAAACGATCATGGAGCCGAAAATGTCGATTAAAAAATAATTCATTTATATGGAAAAATATACACCATGTTGACTGGTTTCTTAACGGATTTTAAAACATCTTATTTTTATTCTTATGCTTTTAGTATTTGTAAGATATAGCCACCTAAATAATTTTTGTTCTTATCTGGTCAGTTTCAGGGATTGCGTAAGTATATTTAGTCAGTTTTGAAAAAAATCGAAAAAATTTACAACTTGAAAGCCACAAATAATATTCCAAAAGGTAAACGCTTCTAAGTATACAAAGAGAAAGGTTAGTATAAGTTTTTAAACATTAGCCACCGCCAGAGTAAGTAAATTCGAAAATCTTTCTAAGAATAAAAAGGATGTCTTTCAAATCGTGAAATAATCTCAGCAACTTGTGGGACTGTTTCTTAATTCTCCGCAGATAATTTGAACTGATGCTATAATGGACTAAAATTATTTGTGGTCAATTTTTCATTTGCGATCTTTTATTTTGTTCTTGAATTTTGTTAGATTTTGTTCATATATGTTGCTAAAGTATTGTATTACCAAATCGAATAAATGTTATGTTTCGTCGGGTTTTATAACTGTGTCTATGTTTGTCTAGTATATATAAGATATGCATGTTTTAGTGATCAATGTTTGAGTATCGTCTATTGGTTAGAATTATAAGGGCAGTAACTTTTCTTTGTATATGAGGTGTCTATACGTGTCCATCTGTTACGAGTATATTTAATAGTATTTTTATGTGTATGGGCGCGTTTTCACATATTTATAACAATAACGAACGGGACAATAATGGACAGTCTTTAACTGACGATAAACTCTTGTCTGCCTGTACATATTCACAGATACTATTCCTGTCTGCTTTAAGCCATAACTAAAATTATTAGCAATAATAACGAAACAAAAATCAAGAGAAGGAATGTTAACAATGACAGTGATGATGATCATCATCATTGTAATGATGCGTTATACAATAACTCCCCACTATCCTATTTTGACTACTGTTATATGAAACTGCATATGTAAAGAATAGCTTAATAAATTATTCTTTTGTGAACTAATCATTCTCTCAATAAAAACGGCGTTCTTAACATGGATAAGGAAGGGGCGTATGTTAACTATTATGAACTGTCACTTAAATTAATATAAATAAATGAGAAATTTAAACTCTCTCCGAAAGTTATATTTTGAATGAAGAAATATATAAAATGTTAAAGTAAGATATTTTTTCTTATTTCAGAGAGAAATTATTTTGAACGCAACAGTTAAAAAGCCATTTTCAGTTCTGCATGTTTACGGAAGACTTGTTCTGGCGACGTCTATTATAAAACAAAAACTTGTAATGCAGTAAAATTGCCGAAAACGGTGTTTATGTGGATAGATTAAACTTTGAAACTTTTAAACTTCCGATATAATGCAATTCCGGAACTAACAATTCTTAATTTAAACATTTTATTTTGTATTTATACAGAATATGGACCATGTTGAAACAATAAGCTAATTGTATAGAAAGCCGTTCTTAATACGTTTAAGTGGAGGAAGGTTTTAATAAAATATTCTGTACTTTCACTTAATAATCTTATAGACAAAATATACCGTAAAATTTTTAATGTTTCCTAATAGTTTTCACTGTGTCCGATTTGAATAAGTATGAAATGAAAATGAATAAAACCGGCAACTATAATAAATGACTGTCTGAGTCATTCAGTGATTCAGAATATCTTTTGCATAAATGGCAATAATCAACAAAATATATCCTTTAAACGTGTTACGAGCCTAAGCTAAGTGAATATGAGTATATTTATTCCTTTTAAACATCTAAAGTCAATGGCAAAAAGCGTGTAAGGAGAAACTATAAATATTGTAGACACGGCTAAAACGGAACTATTTTCTTACGGATTTCTCTTTAAAAATGTACAAAAACACAACTAATTAACAAATCAATAGAGATGTTTAACCGATTCTTAAGTGAAGAATGAACTTTATAACGGCGTACTGTTTTTCATAATTGATATATATATATATATATATATATATATATATATATATATATATATATATTGCCTACAAAACCCTCTTCCTTATTTATGGTTACAAATATAATTAAAAACATCAGCTAAAATTGAACAACAGATATTGTATACGCAGTAGGTAAGGATTGTAGATAAAAACAAACAGAGAAAACAATTGCACACATATCAGATTTTAAGATTGAAAATCCAAATTTTGAATCTGTTTAATTTTTTATATTTTGAGTTTTAAAGTATGAAATTCCTTGAATATGTTAATAATAATTATTATCTTCAAAATTTGCAAATGATTTTATAATTTTATTATTTTTACAAAAGAAAACACTATAAATAAATAATTTTCTTTTAGAGAGCCCAATATTGCTAATCTATCAATATATCTAAAAAAGCGAACGTGTCTGTGTGTCTGTGTGCTGTGTCTGTCTGTCTGTGTGTCTGTCTGTGTACATTTCCCTACGCAATAATTTTGTCAATGTTTCGTCTACAGACTCGAAATTTGATATACGGGGTAGTGAGATTTGGGAAAATCTATGTGATCGGGTTTAAGCCAGAACTTTGGCTGTTAAGGGGTCAAAGTTCGACTTTTTGACCTTTGAGAACTCTACCAAACTCCTCCGACAATTGTGGGTCTAAACACTTGAATTTCAGATATAGGTTCCTTTGACACGGATCTAACTTAATAACTTAATTTGAGCCCAAAACAATAAAGGTTAAGGGGTAATAATAGGAGTCAAAGTTTTTTTTTTAAAAATTGACTTTTTTAAAATTTTTGCTCAGCATACACCCTCAAACACTCGGGCAACGCCGGGCTGGAATGCTAGTCTATCTATACTCCTATAAAGTCGTTTTCTTTTTGTGTCTATAGATATTCATATAAACAACCCTCTTTTCTATTTATTAAAAATAAAATACAATCTTCTATATATGGATTATGGAATTGAATTCATCTGCAAAAGATCTAGCTAATTTGCGTATTCTTTTAAACATTCATTTTAATTAATTCCCTATTAGTTTTTCGGTTTTCTTATGGGATGATCATTTAGAGTTTACTATTACGTGTAATCATATTCAGGCAGATATTCTACATGATTTATACTTGCATAATATTCGCGTAAAATCTTTACAGTAAATTGTTTGCATATATATATTTATGTATACGAATATATTTTTGTTTAATCTATTTATCTATCTATATATCTATAAAAGTAAACGTGTATGTGTGTCTGTATGTCGGTGTACATTTCACTACGCAATAACTTTGTCAATTTTCAGTCTACAGACTCGAAATTTGACATACAGGATACTGAGATTTGCGAACATCTTTGTGATCCGTTTTCGGCAAGAAATTATGGCTGTTAATGATCAAAGTTCAACGAGTTGACTTTGTAGAACTCTACCAAACTCCTCCGAGAATTTTGGGTCTAAACATTTGAAATGTTAGATATAGGTTCCTTGGACATGGATCTGACTTAACAACTTAAGTTGAGCCCAAAGCAATAAATTTTAAGCGGTCATAATAAAGGTAAAAGTTAAAAGAAAATTGACCTCTGCGGTCTCTACCTAATTACTCAGACAATTTCTGGTCTAAACATTTGAAATTTTACATAAAGGGTATTCAGAGATAGGGCAAGCTTTTTCATCGGTTTGGGTCGAAAATTTTAGTTACCAATATATAAATGTATGTATGTATATTTCATTCAACAGAGGCGACAGATTTTACCACGATCAGTATCGTTTTGAAGTTCGACCTTTCATACGACAAATATAAAAAAAATGGCCCAAAAATTAATATCTTCACCTTCAACTAGGCACTTTTCTACAGGGAGGGTCGCTTTTTTCGCTGAAATTTTGGAAAGATATCATCTCCTTTCGATTGTCTAGCCTCAATTTAAGCATAAATCACTCCAGTCTTGGCGGTGGTCGTAACGGCAAAGACGTCAGGTTTTTTCCCGTTCTTTTTCTCCTTCGATGTACGGGTTCGAGCCTGCCTTCTTACTACCACTTTTTTTTGCTCAACATACACATCCTCCAAACACCGGACAACGCCGGACTGAAATGCTAGTCTATATATTAATAAAAGTGAACGTGTCTGTGTATATGTGTGTCTGTGTACATTTTCCTTCGAAATAACTCTGTCGATTTTCAGTCTACAGACTCGAAATTTGATATACAGGATACTGAGATTTGGGAAAATCTATGTGACCGGTTTTCGGCAAGAAATTTGGATGTTAAGGGGTCAAAGTTCAACGATTTGACTTTGGAGAACTCTACCAAACTCCTCCGAAAATTTTGGCCTACAATCTTGAAATTTTAGATATAGGTTTCTTGGACATGGATCTAACTTAATAACTCAATTTGAGCCCAAAACAATAAATTTTAAGGGGTCACAGTAGGGGTCAAAGTTTTAAAAATTGACCTTTTTTTGCTCAACATACACCTCCAAACACCCGGGCAACACCGGGCCCCCATGCTAGTATATCTATAAAAGTGAACGGGTCTGTGTATCTGTCTCTCTGTGTGTCTGTGTACATTTCCCTATGCAATAACTCTCAATTTTAAGTCTACAGACTCGAAATCTGATGTACGGGGTACTGAGATTTGGGAAAATTTTTGTAATCCGGTTTCGGCCAGAAATTTGGCTGTTAAGGAGTCAAAGTTCGACGATTTGACCTTTGAGAACTCTATCAAACGCCTCCACCAATTTTTAGTATAAATACTTTACATTTTAGATAGAGATTCATAGAACAGTGATGTAACTTAATAACTTGATTTGAACCCCAAAAACTAAATTTTAAGGGGTCATAATAGGGGGCAAAGTTAAAAAAAATTGACCGCTTTTTTTTTGTTCAACATACACCTCCAAACATCCGGGCAACACCAGGCTGAAATGCTAGTATACTATTAAATAGGAATTATTTTGATTGCAGAAATTCCCCTCTGGATTAAAGTACCGCAGGTGTACAACAACAGATGCCACATACAAATATATTATGTCTAGACTATGAGCCACTATCTTAGATAACTTTAGAAAGGCATTTTACACGCATTTAGTTGTTATAATAAAATCTTACATTACATCTTAGAAGCAAACTTATCACAATCGCAACGACCTTTATAGGAAGTACTTTCTTTATTATTGTTTATTATTTAAAGAAAACTTCTGTTTCTCTTGCTTTTTTTCTGCTTATGAGGAGGTTTGTTGACTTGGCAACAACAGCAACATCCGTACATTATTTCATTATACTGGGGGGGAGGAGGTATGCTACCACCCGGCAACACCGGTTAACAGGTCTTACTAGTTCTTTAGATTAGATAATCAGAATTACTTGGTGTTTCTTGGGGTCATGGAAACACTAAATTAAAGATGTTTTAATAGTGTTCATAGCATTTTTATATCAAATATTTAACGCAAATTGTTTTCTATTTGACTGATCCCATTTTGTCCCTCGTCTCAAATACTATCTTTCTCCTCAGTAATGCAGGAAATGAAAATAACAATTAAGCCCCTTTTTCCGGCCACGACTAGACCTTATACACCAAGTTTGATATTGTCTTGGTGGACTCGTTTCTAAACCCATTGTTCTTTTGATTGAACGTGTCTAATCCTAAAGCCAACACCTTTAATATTAATGCTAAACAATGTTTACATGTAAGGTATGTAGGCAACTCGTCACAGATAACGTAGATAAATACACATTAATAAAAAATATTTAAATGAACTTTAAATTTCACAAACAATAGCAAAAATCAATCAATATTTTGGTTATCAATAACAAAATTGACTTCCGCCGTTACAGTTAAGTTTCTTGCCACAACAAAACTACAATCGAAGAATCTAGTTTTCTTAGTGTTAAATAGGAATATCCTTAGAGATATAACATAGTGAATTTTTTTTAACACAGTGATCACCACTTATCAAGGCCCGCAAGCCACTCAGGGATAAGGGTTATTGCAAGTACATTACGTTAGTGTGGAGATTTGATGAAGTGTTTACTTAAGGGGGCGGTTTATTAGGAATTTGTTAACATTGGACTTGAAGATATCCAAGTTGTAGTCCGGTGGGAAGCAGGCAGACGGAACAGAGTTCCACAGGCGTGCAGTTCTAAGAAAGAAGCTTTGTTCATGGAATCCACGTTTTGATTTAGGCACAGATATAGAGTGGGGGAAATTTTTCACAGTGGATTCAGCTAGAGGGGTGTTTTTCGTAAAAAATTGGCGAGGGGGGACCAGAGATTGGAGTTCAGACGAGCATCTGCCATGGAAATAACGATAAAACAAGGATAGGCTCGCAACGTCTCTTCTGTGGGAGAGAGGTTGCAGGGTAGAGAAAAGGGCATCCCCCACTAAGCCCCGAAGTCTATTTTGTACTCTGTCAAGGCAGGATAGGCTGTTTTTGGCAGCTCCTGTCCAGATATGGCAACAGTATTCCATCCTTGGACGTACTTGGCTTTTATATAGATAGAGAATTGCATCAGTAGTGAGATATTTTCTGGAGCGGTAGAAGGATCCCACCATCTTTCCAGCGACCATGGCAACAGACTTGATGTACGTGTTCCATTTCAGATCAGGAGTAAAGGTCAAACCCAGAAGCTTGTCAAAACACGGGGCCTCACCCAGACGAGAGCCATCCATCACAATTGATGCCAGATGGGGATCAGAGCGTTAATGATGTAAGGATATGAGTTTGGTTTTGGATGCATTAAAGGTAACCAGCCACATCTTCCCCCACTGAACCACGCGCTCGAGATCAGAGGAGAGAGAACCAGAGAGAACTTTGTCATTTACAGCCTTTGATGTGTTGCCGTAGATGGTCGTGTTATGAGCATAGATGTCAACGAATGATTTAAGTATGTGTTTAGGGAGGTCATTGATGTAGATCAGGAAGAGAGCTGGGCCCAGGATTGACCCCTGAGGGACTCCAGCATTTATATTGCAGGCCTCCGATTTTTGTCCATCTACCACTACTCTTATAATCTATCAAGCAAATGTATCACCTTCACACACACTATATTCGCTATGACAATTGTCGATATTAAACAAACTCTTATTAATAACTTCCCAAGCTATATCGTCGACCATCAAATTAAACAACAACAACAACAACAACAACAATAATAATAATAATAATAATAATAATAATAATAATAATAATAATAATAATTGATGTAGCAGTGTCTGCTTATGTTAATGCGTAGGAGAAAGAAGAATAGAAGTTTGAAAAGTACCAAGATTTGAAAATGGTGAGAAAAAGATTGTGGAAGTTGAAGCAGAAAGATGTTGTACTGTTTTGATGGAAGCCCTGGGGAGTGTGACAAAAAGATTTCACAAGTAGATTGGAATGTTAGAGTACTTTAGAAACTTCCTCAGAAACTTCCCAAGAATCTTGCGGAAATACTGGGAAATGCTGATAGTCTATGGTCGTTTACTCTTGTCAACATATCCGCAGTAACAAAATGTGACAACATAATTACTACTACTACTACTACTACTACTACTACTACTACTAATAATAATAATAATAATAATAATAATAACTCAGAAGAACAAAAAATCCTGGAAACTAAATTATATAGCATGAACCTAATAAGAGGTATAAAACCATAGGCAGTATAATTAATAAGATAATGCAAAGCATTCATAGGTTGGACCAAAAAAGAACTGAATCTGAATAATAGAAAATGTACTAAATCCAGAAGATCATGCTGACTGACTCTTTGTGAAAAGAAAAGGCGATAGAAGAAGATTGATTAGTATAAAAAAAACTATGTTAATGAAACCGAAAAAGAACTAGACAAGAAAATAAAAATAGAGTGTTATACATCTACACGGACGATTCATAAAGATGACAAAGGATTAGACTCATGTAAATATGTGGACTTGGCTACGAAAAGAGACTGATCCATAATGACATCCGCGCGAAATAACGCAGTTAAAACCAACTATATGAAAGCAAATATCGAAAAGACACAAAAAACAGCAAATGCTGATTCTGTAGATAAAGGATAAAATGATAAACCACATAAGTGAATATGGCAAACTACACAGTATACAAGAATAGACACGATCAAGTAGGGAAAGCATTACACTAGGAACTATGTAGGCAACTGCACATTGAACAATTAGACAAAAGATACATGCATAAAACAGAAACGGAAATCACTAAATCCTATGACAACCAAATAATCCCATCTAAGCAACACGAGCGGATAAAGAAGGAAAACTCCTTCCGGAACGCATTTCCCGCAGTCCACAGGCTTAATATTAAGTGTAAAGAGAAGTAGAGCAAATACAGAACTTGCTACAGAGCTGAGGGGAAACTGGAAGAAGAAGTTCAAGAGAACCCCAATAATAGTAGAAGCACTAGGAACAATACCTTATTCATGCAAATAGATGAATTGGAGAGATTAGAATCAAAGGGATACGGCGAAAAACAACTATGAAAACGGCGGAAATATTAAGGAGAACACTTATAATGCAGACACTTATATGTATATATATATATACATATATATATATATATACATATAACGCTTAGTGTATATATAGTAACTGCAGCCGAAGTAAACTAGTAAAAGAAAAACATGAAGAAATACCACAATCGCATTGATGTATGTTAACTCCTAGCAAAAATGTTTTCGCATCAACACCATATTAATTAGTTGGGAAAAGCTAAGGAAAATAGAAAAAAAAACTAAGGAGAAAAAGCACGAGACCTTCACTAGATGAGTGTCAATAAGGCTGGGATCTTGGAAAGGCTTAATGTCACTCAAATTCCAGTGAAGCCCAAATAGCCATTGGAAGGAAAAGTCATTGGTAAACGGTTGTTCCGCTAACGCAAATCCAATTGTAAATGTTATTGAAAGTGGTGAAGACTATTTGAAATATCGGAAGACCAGTTACCTAGAGTCCAGAAAACACCACAGTATGTTAACAGAAATAAACATTTGACGATCTCAGGGTGAAAACACCTAGTGAGTACACATAATATCAAGAGAAGCATGCATGGTCCCCCGTGAGTGCACCGTGAACGAGGCACAAAAATGACTAAGTTCAGCATTAAGCCCCAGAAGTCCTCAGGGAAGGTCAAATACTGGTAAAAATGAACAAACGGTGCAGTTTGACGCCTTAATGTAAATTTGACTTCTGCACCATGCAAAAAAAAGAGAAATGGCCAAGTCCGTCGTTTCCCCCACCCCTCACCATTTAGCCCAGAAAGTCCCCTAGGCCTTAACATATTTAAATTTGAGTTCAGCACCAATGAAAAACTGTTAATTTGACATACACAGAAAAGTTTGGACAAATATGGTAAAATAGTCCCAAAAATGGAGTGTTTTTATTAGCCTTAAAAGAGCCCCTGCGGCACACCTAAGAGTTATCGCGAAGTATAAACAAATTAAATTATATACAAAACAGTTAGTTACAACTTTTCAAACAGTTTTCAAATATTTTTTTTTAATAAGCACAAAAGTCAATTTTAGCCATTTTAACTCGAAAGAACCGGAGTTGAATGTTTGTGCAAAATTTCAAAAAATTCCACGGCGTAGTGTTTTTTTTTTACACAGGCATCACCACATTATCAATGCCAAGAGGCCACTCAAGGATAAGGGTTAAAGAGTGTACAGTAGAAATTGGACAATATAGTAATCATTAGTAACGAAAATTCGGTAAATTTGATAATTTATATGGAACGGCTAATCAAGAACTTATTTACATTAGACTTGAACACAACCAAATTGTAGTCAGCCGGAAAGCAGAAAAACGGAAGACAATTCCACAGGCGTGCAGTTCTAGGAAAGAAGCTTTGTTCATGGAATCCATGTTTAGGTTTAGGCACAGATACAGAGTGGGGGGGAATTATTGATAGTGTTTTCAGCTAGACGAGTGTTTCTTGTGAAAGTTTGGTGAGGGGGGACCATAGACTGAAGCTCAGTCGAACACTTTCCATGAAAATAACTATACATCAGAGACAAACTCGCAGCATCTCTTCTGTGAGATAGAGGTTGCAGGGAAGAGAAAAGGACATCTCCTACGAGGCTACGAAGTCTATTTTGAACTCTATCAAGACAGGACAAGTCCTTTCTAGCAGCTCCTTTGAGAAAAGTGCGGACAGACGAACAGAAAAAGGTGAATTTACATGTCCACCCTCCTTTTCTCGGGGAACAAATAATAATATCGGAGACAGGAACTGATAGTTTGAGAAAACATCTAAGATAAGAAAATCCTTATAATGTTTTAATATTTTTTCTTCGTGTGTCGCTATTTAACTATATGTGATTTCAATGTTGTTTTCGACTTAATACCATCTATTTCCCACGTGTTTTACATATTTCAAAAATGTATTTACTTAACAGAAAAACAAAATGAAGTAAATACATTTTTTCACCTTGAAGTATTTTCTAATAATTTATTAAGAATATTCCAGCATTTGTGAATCAAAAAGACGCACAGAAAGAAATGCTTTGTCGTGGACAACGAATTTCGGATTCGTGACGAAATATCTAGAAGAAATAAAGAAGGTATTATCCCGTTCCTTTCCTACTAAATATGATTTAGCATGTTTCGCTTTAGGTCTTCGGTACAAAAAGAATTCAACTGCGGTGTATCGGATTCATGGCTACAAGGAGCACAACCCAATCATGACTGGTCGCATAACTATTCAATTGTCCATCGGATGTGCCTCAGTTCATCCATTTATACTTTTGAAAATAAGCTTTTTTTATACAAAGATTGTGTGAATGTAACGCAAATTTCTGACAATGTGAATTTGCAATGTGAATATATGATAGATTGGGATCATGATGCTGGTGATTTACTCTCTCGAAACGTACAAGGACGCAAATCAAATACATATAAAATATCAAAGAGGATACATGCCCCAAACTGGGATGGATTCGCTTATGAGCAACATAGTGTTGTCCTATTTTTATGTAGACTTACAAGGAGTAACGACAACATCTAATGCTAATAAAAGCTATGTTTTTATCATAATCCATTACATGATTTTATTAAAGAATAATAAAGCTTTTTTAACTTAACTTAGTTAAGTGGATATGGATCAAATTTGATGGAGATCTGCAATATTTGAATGTTTAAATGCCAGATTGTTCTCATATTTTCTAAAAACACGCTAATATGGCCTTAAAACAAGATTATCTAGAAGTAGTCTTCGCTCGGTTTCATATGCGTGATTCGACTGAAAATACCCTATACGTTAAAAAACGATTGTAGAGGTAAGTTATAATCGATCTATCATTAAAATTAAAATTAGGCAATGAAAATCCTTTTTTTTTTTAGTATTTGTCTGTGAATAGGCTTACAAATAGAAATCGCTGAGAATTTCATGAAAGAATAGAACATATTTATTCCTTTTTAGCCTATATAGGTAATGGCATCCTCAAAGAAGATATTAGCTCCCTGAAATATAAGCATAGAGTAACAATGAAACGCCCAACTATTAGAGAAATTTTACACATTTTTGTATTTGACTCTATTAATTATTAAACGTAAAAATTGTTACAGTAATATTTCTTTCAACTCTCTGTTGACACCGGTATATATATATATATATATATATATATATATATATATATGCGTTATTATTATTATTATTATTATTATTATTATTATTATTGTTGTTGTTGTTGTTGTTGTTGTTGTTGTTGTTTTTTCTTGTTGTTGTTTTTGCTAAGTGACAACAACAATTGATGATGTCTGGAGTGTAGCCAACAAGTCTCCCAAGATTTCAAATCCATTCCAAGATTTTCGATAAGAAAGCGACTTGCTATTGAAATCCCGTTGACAATGGTCATAACTGGGTTTTGCGTTGGAAATAAGCCTCGCCGAGATCTCTGTTCTCCTTGCACTAATCCAGTCGATGTTTGGTAAGTGTTTTCTTCGTATTGTATTTCCATCCGCACAGGCCATCACCTAATATCGTTTACTGACAACATGTGACATTTCTCTTGAGTTTGGTTGACAACAAGTCTCCCAAGATCACTAGTACCCTTCACCTTTATAATAACATTTGCAGACTATGTGCGTTATTGCAAGAGTCGTTTGCTCTTGACTTGTCACTAGCAATAACTGTTGGTCCTTACTGGAATTTGGGTGACAATAAGCCTTCCCAATGTTCCAGTCTTATACCAAAATAGTCGAAGTCTTGTTAGTGTTTTCTGCTTTCTCTCTTTGGTATTTCCATACTCCAAAAACCATCAACTGTATGATGTGGTCGATGCCGGAAATATGTTTTTAGGTGGTGAGTTGTCAACCTTCGATTTTACAATTTCAGTTTTCTTGGGTCGCATTTTTCTTGTTTCGAATTTTCTATATGATCGTTTGTATATATGATCGTTTGTATATATATCGTTTGTATATATGATCGCTATAAATGATCGTTTGTAACTCATGTAGATTAATTTCCGTAATCGGGAGCTTTTGTAAGATTTAAGCTGTTTTCAACATTATTGCCCTCTTAATTCTGATTTATCCTAGTTTTCTTTCCAATTTCTAATGCTCCAATTATTTATAATGATTGGATTTTCTTCAGGTTCTATAGTCGTTTTAATATTCTGGCAAGTTCCGCATATGTTGGATCTTATACAGGACAACAGCCAAAATTGTTGATATTAAGAATATTGTTTAGAAAATAAAATTACTGGAATGTAAAATAAATTTTAGATAATTAGCCATTAGGTCAATCATTAATGAGACGTGTCATTGGACTATTTACGTCACTATAACTTACGAATGAAACGTGTAATTTTGTGGATGACGTGCCGGAACTGACAGGTCAAAATATTAGAGTTGAACGTTTGGGAATTGTCGGCAAACCATGTATCCGTGCTCTGAAAGTCTAGAAGCGAGGTTAGACAAAAACAAGTATGTAGACACGTAAGGCAGGCTCCTAGGGATCTTGAGACTCCCAGCGGTTGAAGACAAAGGGCCTCCGGATAAAAAGGTACAAAATTCCCTCCATATTTCCCTCTCGAGCTATGTAATATAAACACTTTTGATAACCTGCTATCCAACATATACACTTCTTGGTAGTATATGACTATAGTACACTGTTTCTTTGATCTTTAATCTGATGGGAGGTAAAATCTACAACTTGACAGTTTTCTTTTTTTCGGTCTTCTAGCTTGGATGATTTTATCTCTTTGTATTTTCAAATCACAAAGAATGTTTTATTTTTTGTTTCTCTGTACAGTTCCCAGTTTGTGTTTGAATCATTGGACTGCTATCTTCATGCAATCATATCTGTCCCTATATTCCTTTTGGACTAATTTGCCGACTTTATTAATAAGGTGGTTCATTGTTTCGAATCATTTTCCACGGTGTCTAAATTTATTGTTTTCCTGTACTTTAACTCTTTTACCTTTAATGAGGATGAAGCAGTTTACGATCACTTTATTTCGTATATATTTTAAAGAATGAAGTGTATGGTGTAACTTTCGGTAATGGCTGAAGCAATTTACGATCTAAACATTACTTTATATCATATATTTTTAAGAGAGGGGGATATAAGGAGTCAGTCTCGGAAATGGCCGAAGCAATATACGTGTTAAAAATCAATTCATTACATCTAACAAATTCAGACATTCACTTTCGTAATGAATTAAGAATATTTATTTTTTCCTTTAACCAAATCCCACCAATCGCATTCCTTACTTATTTATTCCATTTTCTGAAAACTATAAAAAAAATTTAAAAAGTTGACATTTAACATATTTCTATCAAATTTTCTTACTTACGTTTCTTTTATTACATTTTCACCCCAAACAAGGCATATTGCAACTTTGTTGTAGGGGGATACTATCAGGAACATGGGCATCAGGGGTATTGTGTAGGGAGTTGGGCAGCAAGATGTCGGTTCACGTTGCACTTGAACTTCTGCATGTCAGTACAGTGTGGGAAGCAGGGACCCGGCAGGGAATTCCAAAATCTAGCTGTCTTGGGAAAGAAACTACTGGAGTAGAAGGCGCTCTTACATGCAGGGATCTCTACTGTGAAGCGGTGGGATTTACGGCTTGTCGGGTTTGTCGGGGGTATTTACGTCAAGGAAGCGCCATTAAAGTACTTGTAGAAAAGGCAGAGAGATGCAACATTTCGTCGATGGGACAGGGGCTGAAGTTTAGATGACAGTTCAGGACCTATCAGATTGGCGAATCTCTTTTGAACCTTGTCTAGGAGCGAGAGACTAGTGGTAGATGCACAATCTAAATATGACAACAATACTCCATACATGGGCGAATGGTGGTCTTATAGAGGTATAGGATACTTTTGGGCGTTAGTAACTTTCTACCACGGTAGAGAGAACTTACCTTCTTCGCAGCGGTCTTGGCAATACTCTCAATGTAATTGTTTCCTGTGAACGTAAGGCCGAGGAGTTTAAAAGATGTACTTTCAAATAAAGAGTTATTTGCCATTGCTATTGTTGGTAGAGAATGTTTCTTGTAATTACTGACGGAAACGAGTTTAGTCTTAGCAGCATTGAATGTGATCATCCATTTACGTCCCCATTCCACTACAGATCGGAGGTCATCCTCTAGTACTTCTGCCATTTCTTTAGATATATGTTCATTTGTTTTCCTGTCGTGTCTGTTATAGAGTGTGGTGTCGTCAGCATATATACCCATCTAATAGGCAATTTTGTCAGGGAGATCATGAATATTAAGAACAGTAGAGGTCCCAGGATATACTCCTGAAGCACTCCCGCATTTATATCGTATTGTTTAGATGTACGACCGTCGAGGGCAACCTGGATTTTTCTCTTATCTAAGAAGGATTTAATTATGTCATGTATTCTTCCAGTGATACCATATGATCTGATTTTCCTGAGAAGACCTTCATGCCACCCCCTGTCAAAAGCCTTAGATATATCTAGAGCTACCGCTCTACCCTCCCCCGCTTTGTCCAGTGACTGGTACATAAATTCTGAGATTACAGTTAGGATGTCTGCTGTTGAACGGGCTTGTCTAAATCCATATTGTTGGTCAGTCAGAAGTTTAGCATCTGTGAGGTGATGGACTAGAGCCTGGTTGATTATTGTCTCAAATATTTTAATGCGAAAAGTGGGAGGAGGCTAATGGGGCGATAATTTGATGGGTCAGTTCTTTCAACATAATTCTTGAAAACTGGTACTACAGAAGCAGTTACATATTATATATATATATGTACATAAACGGTATTATTTTTGCACCAACCAGTAGGCAGGAAAGCAAGATTAATTAAGACATTTGTTGTAAAGTTTAGAAAGAACTGGAGCTACTTCGGCGAAGCACTTTTTTAATAGCAATGCCGGGATGAGATCAGGTCCACATGCTTTTGCAGTGTCAAGATTTCTCATGATAGCATGCATCTGAGAAAAGGGTGATTTTTGATCGTCTAGTGTGGCGTCTGTCCGCAAAGGAAAGTCAGGGAGGGGGTAGTTGACAGGATCCAGTGTGGAGTTGGAGGCAAACCGACTAGCAAACATGTTAGCCTTCTCAGTTGCAGAGCAAATAACCTCATGATTGTTGGATAGTGGGGGGATTGTTGATTGCCCATTATTTACTACACTGTTGTAGATTTTCTAGAAGTCGTGGGTACCTAATTTCTGTGTTTCGATGCGTTTTTTTGTAGTTTCAGTAAATTCTCTCTTAGCTGCCGCCAGTTCGTTCTTACAGTTACTTCTGCCTTCTATATACTTCTGCCTGTTTGAAATGACTTATGTCGGTTAAACCTGCGGTAGCATGCTGTCTTTGCGCGATGGCGGCTGCACAAGTAGGAGTAAACCATTGGGGAGAGGGGGCTTGCTATAAAATTTCCGTGTGGGAACATGTGCTTCAATTGCTGTTTTGAACCATTCAGTGGTCTCATTTGCGCACTGTTCAGCAGGAAGTGAAAAGATATTTTGCCATGGGGCGTCCCTGATGAGATCCTTGATGGCTTCCCAGTCAGCCTTTTTATAATATCTGGTTGTTTTGAGCAGTGACTCTTCAGTTTTGGCTCTAAAGTTTAGTGCTATTTCAACTATTACCACTGCATGATCGGCGTTCCTAAGTGGGCTGTGGGCATTAGTTACACAGTCATCGTGCACTGTGGTCAGAAACAGATCTAGATGTGATGCGTGTTGTTCTTGCTGGTCTGAGAAACGGGTTGGAAACGTAACCATCTGTGATAGGGAATGAGATATAAAGAAGTTATATGTAGTCATACTAGCTGCGTCTGTGTGAATAGAAAATCCAATCCAGTTGGTGTGGTAGACATCGAAGTCACCAAACACATGCACTTGTGCGCTAGTGTCAAATTATGAGATGCCAAATTATGAGATTATCAATAAAAGATCGTCACATAGTTATTACTTTCTTATTAACCAGTCATTTGATTACTTTACTGTGACCTTTGAATCATCCGACAGTCCAACGTAAATTAATGGTTAATGTAAATTTATCTTGATAAATATATTGAAGGTTGTAAATGTACATATTTATTATTGTATAATATGCACTAACAGTCGTAATTGTAATACTAGTCGTGCAATATTAACGTACACAATAGTTGGGTTCTTAACAACAAATACTGTTCAATTATTGTCAATTGTGCAACAGCTTATACGTGCTCGTTTAAGTTTTAATTTTAGATTCTTTTTAGTACCAATAGTAATATTATTACAAAAAAATCACACAGATATGTAGCATCGAATGTCTGTAATATATTTCATGCCTAATTTTCTGCTTCGTAGTTTTGGAGCATGCAACATGTCCAATATTCTTTATTGACAATAGCAGTTACAGTATTAGTATTGCGATTTTACACATATGACATACACCATCACGGACGGGGTACTTTTATGCCAAATTGGCTACAATTCTAACGAGTACTTTTGGAGCCAATAAGTTGCCGATAAACGCTTAGTTATGATTTAGATTCATACATAAAACGAGAGGCAATGCTTTTATCTGAATTCATTGTTAACATTGTCAATATTGCCCCTGTAACCTTTTGGCTTTTTACCCAGGAAGTTATCGCTGGCAAGCAGACAACGCTAGCTTTTTCTTTCGTAATGATTTCAACCTTGATCTAAAAATAAACTTATTTATATAATCTTTGCCAGTTCTATATGGCGAGTCTGTGTTTCTATTTGTTTTTTTTAAAACAATCTTTTGTTTGCCAATTTTGCTTTAGTTTTCTATTCTGCATTTCATTTTCTTTCTGCAGTTTCTGCTTTTAAAGTGATTCTCGTTGTTTAGTTCAGCATCTTGACTGTTCAACAATCCTAAAGCCTTCCGGCCATACTTCGTTATCTTATGTTAGTTGCATGCACCATTCAGCATCATCATTATCATCAGCCCCCGCTCCCACAACAAACACCAATCACCTTCAATCACCACCATCGGTATCATCATTATCATCATCATAACCAGCATCAGCATCTTCACCATCTCTTGTTCAACGTCAGTTTTATATGCTGCATCTGTTAGACAGTTTTTAGAAAATGATTTCTAAACTAACTTTTCAACCTGTTTAACTATCCAATCATCATCATCATCATCATCATCATCATCATCATCATCATCATCATCATCATCATCATCATCCTAATCATCATCATCATCATCATCATCATTATCATCATCATCATCATCATCATCATCATCATCATCATGTAAGTGCTGTCAGAGAAGCAGGGAGCAAGAACGAAATTCCACAGTGTAATAGACAGAGGGAAGAAGCAATTATAGTAAATTCCGGTATCTACATGCCTCTACAGTGAAGAGGTGAGATTTTGCTGCTAAACGTGTTGTCAGGGATATGTATATTGAATCGAGATAATATGCAATAAGTTTATCATAACACGCTCCATTAAAATACTTGTAAATAAGGCAAAAGAATGCAACATTGTGGCAATGGGACAGAATTTGGAGCTTGGTTGATAGTCCAGAGTGTATTAATTAGATACACTATTTTGGACCCTTTCTAAGGGAGGCAGTTGTTGATTCACCAGCGTAGCTGTAGCAACAATACTTCTAAACGTAACTTTGTAGATATACATGATACTTTCAGTTTTTCGTAATTTTCTAGCACGGTAGAGGGCGCCCACCTTATTTGCCGGAACCTTTGCAGTACTCAGTGTATTAGTTCTAATTAATTATGTATTAAATAAATTAGAGGCATTTTCTAGCACGGTAGAGGGCGCCCACCTTATTTGTAGACGCCTTTGCAGTCCTCAGTGTATTAGTTCTACTTGTATGAAATAAATTAGAGGCATTTGATACTAAATACCTGTGTGAATTAGTATTACTACTATTACTAACTATATTAATATGAAAAGTCCCTCTTAAACGGAGTGTGTATAAACTAGTATAAGTAATACACTCATATTTCCCCATCTAATACTTTGTAGCATTTCAAAAGGTGTAAAAATGAATAGCCGTTAATTCACATCATTTGCATGTTTTTATTTGTTCATGTTTAATGCATCTGCCAACATTTAATGCCACTCCAGAGTGAATGACTCTTTTGGGTTGAGTAACTATTGAATATGTTCGCAATTTTTTCCTTTTGTTGGTGTCGGCGACTTTCTGGCGATGAAACTCTTTTATTCCAACATGTGCTCTTTTGGCGCAGTTCCTTCACAAATAAAAATAAGCTTTTACAACCTCAAAGAACACGGTGTACAAAGGCGTATCAAAATTCCTTTTTTATCTAATTCGGATCAATACACAAGCAACATTTCGATCGAAGAAGCAGGTGGGAGTACCTTTATATCTTACGCTCTTTGTGTAGCGAAAAAATGTTTTGAACATTTAATTATTTTGTTTAAGAGTAATGACTAAAGTAAAACAGCTTACATTCACGGTTTTTACAAATACTAGCTAAATAAAACTCACCCATGGATTTGCATTAAAGCTAGATATTTTTTATATTTTTTAATTTTTTATTTGAAATGTTCACTCTAGTTAGTATCATAGATTTCTCATAGAAAATAACCAGTGAGATTCTTTGACTCTGAGTGGCTACAAGTTTCCTCAGATTACAAGCCGGATCCAGATTTTTTTAATCTGATTTATAAAACTCACTGTTTGTCTGTCTGTCCCCATATTTTCAAACTCTATTTCTTACGAAACTAAAAGTCACGATCAAATAATTGAATTTTTATGGGCCGTTCTTTTATGGGTTTTAGCCGGTACAAATAATTTTAAAGGGGTCCAAATTTTAGAAACATCGTTATACATTTTATACATTCATCTTAGTTTCTTTGTAAGCAGTTTATATACGTGTTACGTTGGTACAGTGGTTACATCACCAACTTTGAATACTACAGTTTCTGTTTTGATTTTGGTTTCGATTCCAGCTGATGGCATCCAAATCTTTTTTTTTAATTACTTATGAAATCACGACTCTATAATAATCTATTCGAAATCTGGACAAATTAAAATATCTTAAACGTATTTTACGACCGGGCAAAACTAAGCGCCCTTTCCCCACTCGTAACCAATGTAAATAACTTAAGATGAACACAGCTGTTTTCATCCTTGATTATTCCGGAACTAATGTTACACAAAACCTCCTTATAGTTACTGTACTCTCTGAACCGTTACAGTTGAGATCTGATTGGTGCTCATCATCCTAGATTTTTCATAGTTTTTCCGCTTCACGACAGTATTGTCTGCTAAAGCTGGGCGCTAATGTCACTACATATACTGCTTATTATGTTCTCACTAGGAGTTCTCACACAGGCCAACTTATTTCTCTCTGCCAAAAATGTGATGTTCCAAGGTGTCGAGTTGAAAACAAATCTCTTCCGATTTTCAGTATTTTGTGACTCTTTTAATAACATTTGCAAATTAAATTTACGTTATGGGAGTAATCATTTGTAATTGATTTCTCACTCGCAACCACTTTTTGCCTTCATGTAGATTTCGGGAGCAATAAGTTTCGTTGGGCCAATGAAGAACCAGAAGACCAGAAAACTAATGACTACGAACAATGAACTACACCGAAATGGTGATATTGATCGAGTCAATAGGAAAAGGAAAGAGGAGAAGGAGGGTTGTCTTGTATAGAAAACTGGGTAAATAACACAAAAATTTATTTTTAAAAATAGAGCATGCAAAACACATACAGAATAATTACCGTAGCTAAAAGCACTGGGAAAACAAACAATACAGAAAAAGATGAGGCGAGGGATAAGACGAGAAAAGAAAAATAGAAAGAGAAACAGCTATACAGACGAGACTACTGAAAAACTTAGACGTGGCTACAAATAGAAAACCTAAACATAGAACTTGAATTCCTAATAACAACTATACAAAATAACGCAATTAGAACTAACAATATCAAAGCAATGATCGACATGACACAAGTAAACAGTAAGTATAGACTGTGAACAAAGAGACGAAACAATAAATCACATAATAAGCGAATGCAGTAAACTAGCACAAAATGAATAGAAAATAAACACCATCAAATGAGGCAGACAATACACTTAGAATTATTGAGACAAATGCATCTTGAACACATTGGCCAATCGTACGAGCACAAATCAGCAAGATAAATTGAAAATGAAAGTCAAAATGATCCTAACAAATGGAAATGGAACATAGATATACAAACGAATGACGCCAACCAAGCAAGAATACCGCGTGTTATAGTAGTTAACAAGAACGGAAAGTTCTGCTAGATTGTAGGTGTTGCCGTTCTAGCAGTCCACGGAGGAAATATAAAGGAGACAAAGAGGTGGAGCAAATACATTGAACTAACTAGAGAGCTCAAAAGGATCTGAGTGATGAAGAAAGTCAAGATAACAATAGTAGGAGCGCTAGGAACAATACCGAAAAACGTTCTAAAAAGGAACATATTGAAATCATAGAGATAACTGAGAGGATGCAACGGATTACAATAATGGGATCGGCTGAAATATTAAAGAAAACTCTTGAATGCGGAGACTAAGACGCGTTATACACAGGCGGTAGCTATATATATATATATATATATATATATATATATATATATATATATATATATATATGAAACTGCAATAGAGATAAAATACAAAGAAGCAATACATGGAATCATGAAAAATGAAACTGCAAAATTGTAAGGTACTCCCCTCCATTTTTATTTTGTATCACTATTAACCAGTGCCACACCAAATAAGTGAAGGTCAAGGAGGATGAAAAGACTGATGGGAGAAATCACTTGCCAGACCTCCACTGGATGAGTGCAAAATAGAGTGAGAAGTTTGGAAAGCGTATTGTCATAATAAATTCCAGTGAAGACCAATGGTCGCTGCTAACTAGAAATCAGCATGCAGCTGTTGCGATCACTAAAATTCATCTGCAAAAATTATAGAAAGAGGTGGAGAGTATTTGTATTCCGTGGAGACTGTCTGTCACTCTATAGAATATTAGAACATGTTTTCAACGGGAAATTTTTATGACGTGTGTGACTACTCCTAGTAGTAATTAAAATAATAAAGAAGTGGGCGTCCGAAAAGAAATGAACCAAGAAGCAAACGAAGAATATAAGATATATATATATGTATATATATATATATATATATATATATATATATATATATATATATTAAGACAGGATGTGTCAAAGTTCTGAAAAATCAAGGGCCCCCGCCTGAAGCTAACATACGAGGAACAATAATATTCGAATGTTCCATTAAAATGCTTTAACTCTCAAACACTGAGTTTGTAAAATTAGTTTAAAATATAACTTTCCTCTTTTCAATTGACCACTATAATATTTTATAATATGCCCTTTCTCCATCTTACTAGGATTCATCAAGTCTGGGGGAGTATTCGCATTCCTGTTGCTACTTGAGGTAACATGTATTCGTGAAGTTGCACTTCAGACGAATATGGGCGTTTAATGTCGGGTCAAACTGATATAGTATAAATAATAGTATAACTATTTTTTCCAGATGGGTTATATCCTGCATAATTCAAATGTAATAAATATTTATAAGGGCACACAAAGTTTATGCACTCAAACGTTGGTGTCTGAACTTATTTTCGAAACAATACATCTACTGAACCAGTATCATCTTTCCGAATCTATGCATTCTAATTTTTGATGAGACAAAAGACGGTGGTATCATTTACCGTCAGAACACAGAAATTGCATATGAGTTTAGCAAACTCATATCTTTCATATATGATACACTAATTGTTTACACACATACATATATACATATATACACATATACATACATATATATATATGCGTTTGTGTGCATGTGTATGTGTACATACACTACGGTGTATCATGCCTGTACGTAAGTTATCACTTTTAACACTCAGCTGAAAAATTCAGATGGTCCTTTCATCAAAGATGAAATGTAATAGCAGACTTCCCAGGTTTTATACTCATTTGACTCTACTGACGTGGAAAAGTTTAAATGCAATATGATTAGGCGTCTTGCGCTGCTCAACTCCCTACATAGTATCAGGGGAATATCGTCCAAAATAAGTAGCTATTTACGTCCAAATGCCACTGTCCTTGTGTGGGGTGGAAAAGAGTAAATAAAGCTAATGCTGTTTTAGTAGTTTAATATTTGAATTTTATCGATTTTTAAAATGAATTGTTCTAAAATCGGATTAACTGTTAAGAATGGAATTTACAGACTCAGGAAAAGACGAAAACATTCTTTTTATTTATTAACTAGCGGGGGTACCCGGCGTTGCCCGAGTGTTTGTTTCCGGGACGAGGGGGGGCGTTTTAAAAAATATTATGGTAGGTAAGTAGGAAGGATCAAACCCGGAGTCATGAGTAAAAGTAGGAAAATTAAGTGTGAAAAAAAAAAACATCTGCAACCTTAACAGTTCGGCCACCAAGAAAAGTCCATTCCAGTTGTTTAGGAAAAAAAAAACGACTACGGTAGGTCGGCGCGAACGTGAAAATATAATGTGAATTGTCCAGCACGCTAACCACTACGCCACAGAGCACTGCAGCTTAGTTTAGTGATTTTAAATGACTTCACATGAAAGAACTACGAAGCCAAACCGGTGTTCTCTTCTCAACTGTTCCTTGTAAACGATCCCCAAACGGTGTTAAGTGGTGGCAGGGGGAGGAGGAATTTATTAGAGAGAAAATATTTTACTACTTCCATTTATCTTAACCGATTTTGGCCGTGACTTCTCAGCAGAAAAAGTATAGAAATCTAAGATTATCGAGGAATTTGAGAAATAATAAGCCTATAACACACCTCAGATATTGTTCTGCCGTTTGTGCATATTATATTTGCATGAAATATCTTGATTTTTAATCCTATTAATGTCAAAATCAGACGGGAAAAAATGAGTTCATTTTATTTATATAGAAGATAGAAGAAGAATAGAAGATAGAATAGAAAGAGAAGAGAAGAAGACAAGCTATATTTAGCTGACAAGTGTTTATACGGTCACAAAAGTGAAAAGCTGGATGGTAAGCAGCTGTGGAATTACAGGTGACTCTTACTGGTATTGAAATACGAACGTTGTCATCTTTTACACTATAATTTTATATCACTATATCTTTTAAAATGATAATGTTCAATTGTGATTAATCTAGCGTAGTTAAGGTAAAACAATTTCGATATTACCGATTTCTTAAGTAATTGCTAACAGTCAAATTATGACATCGCGTTGAATACAACAAAATGTTTTAAAAAATGTTTTGAATATTAATGAGCAAGTATTTATCGAAGGTAAAGATATAGGAATAATGATTGTTTTTAAGAGGAATTTAATCGCAACATTTATTAATACATACATACAGAATACACGGATATATTATTTACTTAAAGGATATTAAGTTGACAATAACATTTTCATATACAAAGAGTTATTTCTCCTCAATAGTATTAACACTGACAATCTTTTTTAATCAAAAGTATATATTATTTTACGAGGAGCTTATGGAGATACGTGAAGAATATTTCCGGAGTTTTGTAAGTAAACAATTATGTTATATATATGCATATATATATATATATATATATATATATATATATATATATATATATATATTTCTTTAATAAAATAAAACAACACAATGTTATTTTATTTTAGAGGCATCAGCTAAAATCTAATCCACAATCAGCTGATTTTAAGTTTTCACAATATATCTGCGAACATACGTTCGAAACTGTATTCGTTCATCACTGTTATTATATAAAATACAAAGCTGTCATCACATCAAATGTTGCATTGTAAAAGTCGACCATATTATAAAAATCATTTGTTTTCTAAGTCGAGATTTTCCAGATTCGTCTTTTCATTGCTTACATTTTTAAGTTCAAACAAATTGGCTTTATCACGCTTTACATTTCTTTATATTGAATCTAACTGAACGCCCTGTGTTGTTCGGTCGTACAATACGCTTAAACATGGTAATTTAATTTATGCAGATTGCGTATGTCTTATTATAAAATAAATCCTCTATTGATTATTATATATTACGAGGAGTAATTTGGCCAGTAGTCTAAGTCGCAAAAAATAAATAAATAAAATAATAAATAATAATTGTAATGTCGGTCATCAAATACCGTTTGTATTTGTTTACAATACCACGTCAGCTGATATTAAGGCTGGCCGATGAATGCCTTGGAAAAGTCATTCTGATTAATGTTTAGCTTTAAAATAGGAATACGAAGAATTGATTTGCGGCGATTTTAAATGGCACCTCTTCTCTTATTGTAAATTGAACTCATTAATAAGAAGAAAATGAAACTAAAATTGTGAGGTACATCCGAGCTTGAACAGGCGATCATTCGATCTGTAGTCGAATCATCTACGACTGAGCTAAACCTCCAGATCACAATATATCTGAAAACAGGAAATGATTTGATGAGATGTTATTATTTCCATTGACCGATGTAACGTAAAATACTTATTAGATAAATTTATATTTAAAAAAATATTTAAGAACACTGCTAGACATATAAATTTCCTTTGTGTGAAATTTGCAAAGGATAGTCACAGCCGTTTCGAATCCTATGAGAAAGAAACTCTCTCTCTCTCTCTCTCCCGCTCTCTCTCTTTTTCTCTGTCTCTGTCTCTCTTTCTCTGTCTGTCTCTCCCTCTCACACACACAACGTGATTTTTCTATAAGATTGGAGATTATCACATTAGATACTTTGTAAGCTAACGATGAATAACAGTAGGCTAAACGAATATAGGTCAATTCGTTGAATGTCGAATCAAAACTGATATATTAATCTTATAAATATTCTTTTCGGATGATTATATTAAGTATAATTCCAATGTTATAAATATTTATAAGTACAAACAAACTATATGCACTCAGACGTTGGTGGCTCGACTTAAGTATTATATTTCAGAATCTATGCATATAATTTTTTTAGGAAACAAGGCCGGTTTGTATCTTTATTGCCTTAGTTGTTGAACCTAGAACTTGTATATACGTTCTTATAACATACTTGGTTTATGCACGATACCATAACTGTTTACACACAAAGGTGTATATATATATATATATATATATATATATATATATATATATATATATATATATACAGGGTGATCCCCCCCAAAAAGGGACCCAACTCTAATTAGGCCCCGTCTTTTAGCGTTTTGTCCGAATGAAATGAAAATTTAGTCATAACTAGTTTATTATATTCAAAGCATCACATCAAAACACTAGGGTATTTGGCCTTTTTTTCTCCATTCTACAGCATATGATCTAGATGGCCTCCATTTAGCTTTTGTTTTTTGGGGGGTCACCCTATATATATATATATATATATATATATATATATATATATATATATATATATGTGTGTGTGTGTGTGTGTGTGTATAGTGTGTGTATGTGTGTGTTTATAGTGTGTGTGTATGTCTGTGTATAGTGTGTGTATGTGTGTGTTTATAGTGTGTGTGTGGGTGCGTGTGTGTGTGTAATACTACGATAAGGTGTTTCCTATTTGCACATGGACTATCACTTTTAACATGTATTTATAACGTTTAGATCGTCCGATCACCAAAGATGAAATACAATAATAAAATATCTCACTTTTATACTTCCTTAATTGTAATGACATGAAACAGTTTAAATTTCATGTGAACAAATAACTTTCTTTTTAACTCCTTGCATAGTTTCCCTGTAAATACCGTCCAAAATTATAGCCCTTTACGTCAAAGTGGCGTTGTCTTTGGCTCGGGTGAAGAAAATTTGTTAAATAAGTTAATGCAATTTTTGTTAAATTTTTAATTTTATTGATTTCAAAATGAATTGTTCTAAAATCGATAAAATCTTAATAAATATAATATACAGATAATTCAAATTGCCAACCTTTATTTTTATTTATTCAGATTTAACAGACAATTGTTTCTACGGTACGAAAAAGGAGATGATGCTAAGTAAAAACCGTGAAATTAAAACTGACTTTTGCTAGTTCGAAAAACAAAAACACGATCATATGCGCCTTTTCACATTCACTCACAAAAAATAAGATCGCTTATGGCTAGTTAATTTGACGTAGTTTAGGTAACTTAATTTTGGTGCTTCCAATGATTAAATCGATTTTTGTCAAGTCAAATTACGACGCCGCCTCAAATAGAATAACTTATTTTAAAAACATTAATCTTTTAAGATTATTTAGCTTTTATTGAGAATAAGAGGCAATGAATATTCATTGTTTTAAAAAAGAATTAAATTGCAACATTTATTAATGCATTTAATACAATAAAAAGGTTTTAACTGACAATAACATTTGTAAGTAGAAAGAATAATGTCTTGTTAATGATATTAATACTAACAGCTGTTTATTAATGAAAAATGTATATTATTTTTACTAGTAAATTATAGATATCAACGAAAAATGTTTACGGGATTTTATAATACACAAATATATTTCATATATTTTCTTGAATAATATAAACACAAAGACGATGGTTGTTCGTCACCGTAGTACATATAATTTGATAATTTGGTAAATCTAGTTTATTTATCTTTTATCTAATGGGGTTAGACATAAGGTAAGATGGTGTTTATAAAATCCAATGTAATATGATTAGCGCACTCTTGCTTTCAAAATCTCTGAGCTGCCTTGTCCGCATGTTACAGTAAAAGCGGCTTAGATGATTGGCGATAAACTAACTCCTTCTTAAGGAGAAGATAACGCTTGGGGTCGCAGAACTTGTGAGATTGAACAGAATGATATTCCAGTCTGATAACAACAAAGCAAATGCTGGACTTATTGTTAAGTATGTACTACAAGATGTGTTTATGTTTTTAACACATAATTATTTGGAAGAGTAAAAGACGGATAGCATATATACTTATGCGGCTGACACTTTGGAGCAAAACAACGGAAGTGAAAACATTGGATTAAAATTGGTTGCATAGGCTTAGACGAGAGGAAAAATGCTGCGAGTTTGTCAGCATCTGCCAATGAAATACGTGAAAAACAAAAGAAATAGTTATGTAATATTTTGTTGATCAGCCGAGTTAGGTCTTGGTTGATAGTGCGGAACTTATTTGTTTGGAGATTTTTAGGGACGCTTTCAAAGAAAAGAGAAAGTTGTTGTAGATTTCTCAGCCAATATATGGCATCATTAATATATGGGCAACTTTGTAGAAGTACAGCATGCAGTCAAGTGTAGGTAATTTTTTAATATTGAAGAATCAACTCCTCTTCTTTGCAGAAGCTTACTTAATGTTTTTTAACGTGTAGGTCCTTATCCCTATAAATGTTAACCCTAGAAGTTTAAACAATGAGCTTTCAGGTAGTACTAGGCATTCCAGTCGATGGTGAGAAAATGTCTCATAATTGTTAATCGTAAGCGGTTTAGTCTTGTTGCTGTTTAATGATATTATGCATTTTCGTCCCCGATTTCACTTTATACTGGAAGCCATATCTAAGTTTTCTGTCATTGCTTAGCTTGTGTGTACTTAGGCAATAGCAGTTTTCACGCATGTCTTTTATAGAGAATAAGCAGTTATGTTCATCTTGATTTTACCCTTTATGACTTGAATTATGATGTAGATGATTAAAAAATAAGTATTGTTAAATTTAGTTCGTATAAAATGTAGTGATACTATCATCTTAAGACTTTTTCACTAGGAATATTAGTTGCAATAACAATAACACAAAACTGAAAATAGCCAAACACGTCACGGATACTTAGTTTTTTTTGTTTGTTTTCTTTTTCAGATGTTTCTAGATAAATTGATATCACAACCATCGCAACTACAATCACCGATATGATTTGGATTTTAACTCAATACATACGCCTTACCTAGTAGGTTAACAGAACGTAGTTGCCACATTTTTCATTTTCATTCTTAATCACGTTTTTGCCAAAAGTATTTAAAAGTCTATTATTTGCCACTTCTTTGAGAATTTATCAAATACTACAAAATCAGGGCAATTATGTTCCACATGCATGGCAGGCATGATACTTTTGTCCCTCATCATTATATTACATGACCAGGCACCTTCTCAAACATTTTTAAAACACATTTCATTCATATTTCGTACAAATTTCCTAATAAATATTAAGCTCAAACAGACCATGACGCAAATCACAAACGGGTGGAAGATGCTGGACATCTAAAGATATTTATCCGTTCAAGGAACCCTGCTGGCTATTTTTAGTTAAAACTCATAGGAACTGACTTCTCTTACAACTGCTACTGAGTAAATAATAATAATAATGATGATGATGATGATGATGATGATGGTGATGATGATAGTAGTAGTAATAATAATAATAATAATAATAATAAATAATAATAATAATAATATTAATAATAATGATAGTAGTAGTAGTAATAATGATAATAATAATAGTAATAGTAGTAATAATAATAATAATAATAAAAATAATAATAATAATAATAATATTAATAATAATAATAATTATAATAATAATAATAATGATAATAATAATAATAATAATAATAATAATAATAATAATAATAATAATAATAAAGCGTACTGGTTCCAAACATTCACGACACTAAATGAAAGACAACTTCAGAATCTGTAAAACGTATCCACGAAGCAGACATGGTAGAATGGGTGATCAAAGGTAGTAGTACACTCATACAAACACACCACAGAAAAAGAAACCGCTAATCTACAATCAGCTGATTTTCAGTTTTGACAACAAAGATTGAGAAGTGATAACAGACGTACGAACAGGTATTAGTTAAGAAAATTTAACACATGATATGTGCTTTAAGTGTGCACCTCCTGGTTTTATTAATAGCATTAATCCCGATAAGAAAACGGGAATTGTCGTTAGCAACTATAGATCCTTAACCTGTTTTCCGCCTAGAATTCTATCTAATATTTCGTTTAGTTGTTTAGTGTTTCGTTTTAGATATGACGAGGTGTTTCAAATAGAGCGAACTCAGATAACTGGCTGAGCATCTGACACCGACACTTGAGTAAAGACTCCGTTCGAAGCATTTGCTTGCGTGCATGTTTAATCTTTAGTTTTAAAGCAAGTTCTTAAGATGATTTTTTTTAATCAAATGAAAATTGTTTTACACTTGGGAGTAATGGTCAATAGCAAAGATCAATAATGAATCAAGTATTAAAGCTTAGCCAAAAATTGATCCCTGAGAATTCTGTTAACTCAAAGTTAATCAAAAAGTTTATAATTTGTTTATGATTTGTCGTTTCCGTTCGCGGCGAACATAGCTTGTTTGGCATGCTTAAGAAATGCATTAGACTTTTCCCCCGTTTTGAATCAATACATTAGACAAGATTTTGAAAAGCCAATTCTTCTCATTGATCTTTTCATTTTTTTATAAGCAAAACAAGGTAGAATGCAAATCAATCAATTTAACGAGCTGTTCGCGTTGGCACGGCTCCATTGTTTATAATCAGCGGACCACGGTTTTTCCTTTTTTTCTTTTCTATACGCTATAAAAGTTATGTCAGCATAGAAAGTCTGTTGATATGCGTCTCCACACTCTTAGTGCATCTGTTTCGAAAATGTATTGATATATCACAGAAAGTACATTTCTTTTTTAGTTTCGTAAACAGTAACCAAAAAATATTAATACGTAAGGGATATTATTGGTTGTTAAGTACAATATGTAAGAAATATTAACACATAAGGAATATTTTTGTGTTCAGTACAATATGTAAAAGTATTAATATGTAAGGGCACTTTTTGTGTAAAGTTCAATATGTATAGCCGAAATGTTGCGTTGATCAGAAATGATATTGTTTTTAAAGGATATTAGTTAGGACAAGGCATGAAACCACTTGATGTAAATAGCTAAAAACAATTTTCTACTTCAAGGTAAAAGAATAAGTGTCTTAAAAAGCAATTATTTCCCTTTGTCAGTTAGTTTGTAGAAATATGTACACAGTACCACATGGCACAGTGGATAATAAGTGCTAACTAGAATCATTTATGGGCGACAGTTTTCTGGCGGTTGAAGGTTTAATCCTTAGTACGGTTTATACTTAGAATATTATTATGAATTTCTCAATTTAGCCCGATGAATAAACTAACATGTTCTGTTCGATATTCCGTAGTACTTTCTGAATTTGATAGATTCCTGAAATCGATAAGATGCAATTTAAGAAAGTCAGAAATCACATCGATGTAAATATTGTGAAGACAACCTTACGAATAAAAACAATCGAATTAATGATTAAAATGCGGATTAAAAAATGTTCGCTTGTTTTTCGAATGCCAGTTTTCAAACATAAAAATTGTTTTCGATTCGTATTCTTCAAATTCAATAGTTTGTGCAAAGGTATCTTGAGGTGTTTTATATTGAAATCGCCACTTATCAAGGTTGGGAGGCCACTCGAGGATAAGAGTTAATGGGTGTAAGTAGTCAATTGGACAATATCGTACTAATTATTAGTAGTGGAAATTTGGTAAATTGGATTATTAGAGAGGACGGCACATCAAGAATTTGTTAACGTTGGACTTGAAGACGGCCGAAATGCAGTCAGCTGGAAAGCAGGCAAACTAAAATGAGTTCTGCATGTGTGCAGTTCTAAGAAGCTTTGTTCATGGCATCTGCGTTTAGGTTTTTGCACAAGTAAAGAGTGGGGGGAATTATTGATAGTGTTTTCAGCTGGACGAGTGTTTTTCGTGACCATCAGCACAGGGGGGGCATATTTTTTACGCCAAAAGTCTTTATTTTTATTAAGCAACGTTAAACTCTTAAGCCTTCGAATAATGGGATATCTGTTCACCCAGACAGCGCCTTGACTTTTTGTCTCTCACAACTCCTAAACAATGGCGTAGACATCACTTGTTACAATATTAGCTGTTCGTTTCAGATATTGCAAGCCTTGCATCGGACATAATGACCATGGTACGTTCTATTAATTAATAATAAAACAACCTGGTAAGTGTTTGATTTGCTGTACATAAATTAATGGCATAAAATAACTCCAGTTAAGCAAAGTCCATCCACAAAGACGGCAAACTATGGTTACAACACACGAATTCAAGAATGAATGAGAGAATGAATACATAGCGTCGAAGGTTGTAAGCTCGGAAGTCATTTGTTAAGCTATTGAACATAGTGATGCCCTTAAAATTTTCAGCGCACCTTCCAACGACCTCAGATTTTCAGATATGGCTATATATTTTTAAATATGTTTATATATTTTTAAATATGTTTATATATTTTTAAATATGTTCATATATTTTTAAATATGTTTATATATTTTTAAATATGTTTATATATTTTTAAATATGTTTATATATTTTTAAATATGTCTATATATTTTTAAATATGTTTATATATTTTTAAATATGTTTATATATTTTTAAATATGTTTATATATTTTTAAATATGTCTATATATTTTTAAGGAATCGATTTACTCGTAAACTGATTGAGCAATCATTTTGCATTTTCTAGCGCATATGCTAAGAGTCGCTGATCAGAATGTTGGTATATTTACTTTTAGGACTAAGGGTATGACTTCTTTGTAAAAAATCAGGTACCTCGATTTGTGTATCTCGCCTAGAAAAGTTCAAATCGAAAGTGTTTATATGCATTAGTAGTAATAATAATCGTCGTTGTTGCAGTAGTAGTAGTAGTAGCAGTAGTAGTAGTAATATAAGCTTAATTTTTATAATTCCGTATAGCGTACACAGAATTTCAAGGTACCTTCATGAATATTCTAATTAAGTCTAATGGTTTTGAAGCCTATACATGTAATTGTTTTAATTTGTCTGAGTAGTATTAATAATAGATGTAGCAACGGTAGTAGTAGTAGTAGTAGTAGTAGTAGTAGTAGTGGTAGTAATTTTCAGGTTCTTAACATTTCCAAATATAGTTTTTTTTTTCTTCCCGGATGATAATTTCGAAGTAAGAGTAAAAAAGCCGATTTATTTTATGCAAAAATATTTCGCATTTATTTAGGAATTCATGTTATCATCTGTTTACTTTCTTATACTTCAATAATCAAATTTTGATTACTAATATTCAATGATAAAGCTATTTTCAAATGATTCATAAAAAATATCATTTTTTTTTCCTCGTTCGTATGAAAAATTCTCTTAGTTTCATTAAAACGATCAGCATACATAATAGATTTTTTTTTTCGATTAATTTGAGGCAATTAGCTTTCATGTGAAACCAGCATCTTCGCTGCAAACAATGACTCTGATTTATTTATAATATGTTTCATATGTTTGGTCCGTAATAAATGTGCATGAAGTTAATCTAATGTTCACCATGCTTGGCAAACACACGAAAGCAAACACTTTCAAACGAGGTTTTTGAAATATAAAATTAGAAACGAAATTATTAGCCGGTGGAAATTAATTAATTTTACAAAATGAGAAAGAATATGATTTATACACACGTGCGCATATGCCCGCGTTTATCCGGTATATTAATCCGTGGGTGTATGGGGAGAGGAAAGCAACACTGAATGAATTCAAATCATAAGGACATAGTTTACGTGTGAATGCATCTCTTACTCTCTGTTCTTATTCACCGCGTATAGGCTTCAGAAATAATTGACAGAATTGCTCCAAACTTGCCAGGAATTATATTCGATCCATACCAATAAATTACAAAATTATTATTGTTGCTACTACTATTACTAGTTGTGGCATTGTCATTATTGCTTATAATAATAAAAAACAACAACAATTATATCTATAGGGTCATAAAAAATTGGGCATAGTGTATTAAAATGTACATGACAGGCCTTTGTAGTTCTGTATACGCCATAAATGATCATAACGCTTGTTATTACACTGAAACTGCAATAATAAGAAAATAAAACGACTGCATTTTGAGCGTACAGATAAATGGTACAAGCATAAACCCGCAACATCATTCGAAAACGAGAACCAAAAAATCCTATGGGACATGGACATACAGACGGACAAACCCATCCAAGCAAGAAGATCAGATGTCGTAATAATTAACAAGAAAGAAAAATCCTGTGAAATCATTGACTCTACTGTCCCAGCTGACCACAGGGTGAGTATGAAAGAAAAGGAGAAACGAAGCAAATGCACAGAATAAGCCAGAGAGTTAAAAGGGATTTGGATGATGAAGAAAATCAAAATAGTACCGGTAATAGTAGGAGCACTAGGAACAATTGCAAAAAACTTCGAAAAAAGAATGTCAAAAATTGGAATCAGAGGAATAACTGCAAAAGTACAACGACTAACGATAATGAAAACGGCTGAAATATTAAGGAAAGCCCTTGAATGCGGAGAATAATACAAGAAGACAATATAACAAAATAGCGATATGAAGAACACCGATGCTGCATATCTACAAGTTCTACACCCCCCCCATTGTTTCATCACCGATCCTCCCAATAATAAAAGTTATACCAAAGAGCCGAGAAGGGTCAAGAAGGACTGAAAGACTAAGGAGAGAGCGCTAGCCAGACCTCGGCTGGACAAGCGTGAAGAGAACTGGGACCTTGGGGACGCTGAGTGCCACTCAAATTCCAGTATAAACCAATGACCACTGCCAGCGAGAAATCAATGGTAAGAGGCTGTTGCGATGATACAAATTAATTTGCAAATGCTATCGAAGGAGGTGGATGGAGCTGGACGTCTGGGGAGACTTGTTGTCACTCAGCTTCCAGAGAACACCACAGGTTTCCAATCAGATCGTTTGTTTACTTGCGTGAAAGCTCAATGTGAGCCAATAATAATAATAATAATAATAATAATAATAATAATAATAATAATAATAATAAAAACAATGATTATTATTATTATTATTATTATTATTATTATTATTATTCATTACAATTGTACTTAAGGCTTTAGTCCAATTTGTTCTAGCTGTAATCTTTCGAGGAATTGTCTGGGTGATGGCCTTGTTCTTTTCCCCTACCGGACATGTGACACGTGATGTTGATGTTGTGTCCCCATTTACATCGTCTTCAATTTGATAATTTTGAACACTCATATTTGAATAATATAAGGAATTGCTTATTTAAGGTTTTAGACCACAATGGGAAGAGGTATGAGCATAAACCAGAAGTGGTGCAGGAAAACGACAATATAAAACTTCTTTGGGATATGCGCATACAGACTTAAAAGGTCCTTGAACACTGCAGACCTGATACAATTTTACTAAATAAAAACAAGAGAAATTGCCCAACAATTGACTTAGCTTGCCCTTTCGATACCAAAGTGCAAGAGAAAGAACAAAAAAAAATGAATAAATATCAAGATATAAAATGGGGATTAGTTAGACTGGAAATATAAAACAGTCAAGGTGATTCCCATTGTGATTGGAACGCTTGGGACCATGACAAAAAGCCACCACAAATGACTTAATCAGATTGACAAGACAATGTTTTACACTTTTACAAAAGGCTTGCCTGTTGGGAACAGCGAAAGTGTTAAGGTATTGTTTGAATTTCTAAAAAAAAAAAGTTAAATAAATAAATAAAATAAAATAAAAATAATTTTTTTTTTTTTTAAACAAATAAAAATTTTAAAAAACCTCAGAAAGTTAAGAATGTTATGAAAGAATAATAAGATATCAACACTTCGACTGTATGACAGTCAAGGTGATTCCCATTTTAATTAAAAATATTGTGAACATAACAAAAAAAGACACCATAAATGGCTTAATCAGATGGACAAGACGATTTCTTTTACAATTTTGCAAAAGGCTAGCCCGTTGGGAACGGCGATAGTGTTTATACAGTTTGAATGTCTAAAGTCAAAGGAATTGACCTGATGTTTAAGAAAGAAAATCCAAAAACAACAAAAACAACAATAATGATAATAATAATAATAATAATAATAATAATAATAATAATAATAATAATAATAATAATAAAAATAATAATAAGTCCTGATGTGTTCTCAAGAAGCTGAGTGACAACAAGTCTCCCCAGACGTTCAGCTCTCTCCACCTCCTTCGATAGGATTTGCAAATAAATTTGCGTCGTCCCAATAGCCTCATACAATAGATTTCTTGCTGATAGTGGCCATTGGTTTATACTGGAATTTGAGTGGCACTAAGCCTCCCCACGATCCCAGTTCTCTTCGCGCTTGTCCAGCCGAGGTTTGGCCAGCGCTCTCTCCTCGGTCTTTCCATCCCCCTTGACCCTTCTCGGCTCTTTGGTATAACTTTTCTATTGGGTGGAACGGTGATGAGACAATGGGGGATGCATGATGGTGGTGTAGAACTTGTAGATATGCAGCTTCGGCGTTCTTCATCTCCTGTAACGCTTCTTTGTTATATTGTCTTGTGTTATTCCCCATATTATTATTATTATTATTATTATTATTATTATTATTATTATTATTATTATTATTATTATTATTATTCTCTAATTAGAAGTTTTCGCACAGGTCATCATCAGAAATTGCTCACTGTTTTTTCTTGAAGTCTGGGTGACAAGTTTTCTGTAGATTTCCTCACCTCTTTCGACAACCTTTGCAAATATATTGGCACCCTCGCAATAGTTACTTGTAGTTGATTTCTCGCTGCCAATGACCATTGGTCTTTACTGGAATTTGGGTGGCAAAAAGCACCCCTAACATCTCAGGCCCCTTAGTACTAATCCAGTTGAGGTCTAATAAGTGCTTTAACACCTCGGCCTTTCCATCTTCCTGGACCACTCGACTATTTTTAGGGGGATATGGGCAGGAGGAAGGTAAGGGAAATGCAGAAGGGGAGTAAGATGAGACGAGGAGGGTTATGGAAAGGGGAGGAAAATTGGAAGGGGAAGAATTTGGGAGGCAGAGCGAGATGGAAAAATTGTTGTCACATTTGTGTCTGGCTGTTATTATTGCCGAGTTTATGCTGATAGACCTTAGGTTATCAGAATCTTCTTGTTCAAGGCTTCTAGAACTTTCCGTAAGATTATGGTGTTTTCTAACGAGGCAGTCTATTAAAACATTGCAATGGATAGCAGTTGTTTAAATTTATATATTAACTCGTTTTGTCATATACGCCAAGGCCCTCATCACAATATGTGTAACTTCTATTTTCTTCAAATTTTACAATGTTTTTATCTTTCCTTTAATGTTTTGGTACTTTTTGATCCCCTCCCCCCACACCCAATTTACAGCAATGATTGTTCCTTATTTTCTAACAAGATAAAATCTAGTCTACTTGCTTCAATCAAATTGTCACATTGGATATTTCTATCCTACAATATTTAACCTTATAACTCTCGACCACCATTTCTGGAACATGCTCGCACCATTTTCCTCTGCATATATTCCGATGGAACTTCCTCAGACTAATGCCATGACGCCTCTTATACCCTTTTGGAGCTACCTTCTTTCAACTACTAAATGTTGTACATTCTCACCATTAGGCTCACACAGTCGACACGGGACTTTCAGTCGTTTTATCAATATGATAATTCACATAATTTGTCTGAAGTAATTTCTTCTGTGCGGCACAATGTTACAACTATCGCCAGTTTTCCATCTTTGTTTGCGGCCTTTAAGTAGATTCCTACTTAATTTACTGTGAATTTTCATCATCATTTCCTGCGTTAAATTCTTTGCCCCTTCTATGTTCGCTCATTTGCTAGTTTTCCACTTTTGACACATCATTTCTAATCTTTTCCTTACATTTGGATATGAAAACTTTCAGACAATTTTCTCTGTCTTTTACACATCTTTCTACACATATTTGTTATTGCCTTTCGTTCCGTATCGTTCAGCTTGTGTTTATCCATTGAATAATACCCACCCTAATATCGAAATATTTTGTACTTACTATTTCTTATCATTTCAGCACCTTTTATTTCATCTAATTCCACAATTCCTAAATAGTTGTATATTCCTGCTTCACCCACTTTTATCGGTTTGACACGCAAAAACTTTTTCATCAAATTGCACAACTTTTTACAACTTTTTCATTTAAGAACATCACAATTCGTCATGTCCAATTTCTATACCTATGTCATTACTAAATATGAGATATATCCCCACAAACAATCATACTTTGCTGGTATTTATTTTTTTTTTACATGTTGGTCACCATTTATCAACGGCCGGAAGACACTCGGCAATAAGGGTTACAGTAATCAATGGGATAGTATCGTAGTAATCATTAGTATTGGAGATTTGATAGAGTGTCTAACTTAAGGGGGCGGTTTGTCAGAAATTTGTTTATGTTGGACTTGAAGACATCCAAGTTGTTGTCAGGTGGGAAACAGGCAAACGGAAGAGAGTTCCACAGTCGTGCACTTCTGAGAAAGAAGCTCTGCTCATGGAATCTACGTTTGAGTTTAGGCACAGATAAAAGTGGGAAAATTAATGACAGTAGTTTCAGCTAGACGGGTGTTTTTTTATGAAAGATTGGCGAGGGGGGACAGGAGATTGGAGCTCAGACAAGCACTTGCCATGGAAATAACGGTAAAAGAAAGACAGGCTCGCAACGTCTCTTCTGTAAAAGATAGGCTGCAGGGAAGAGAAAAGGGCATACCCCAATAAGTTACGAAGTCTATTTTGTACTCTGTCAAGTAAGGATATACTGTTTTAGCAGCTCTTTCCCAGATGTGGCAGCAGTACTCCGTCCTTGGACGTACTTGGCTTTTATATAAATAGAGAATTGCATCAGTAGTGAGATATCTTCTTCAACGGTAGAAGGATCCCACCATTTTCCCAGCATCCTTGGCAACAGACCTGATGTACGTGTTCCATTTCAGATCAGGAGTAAAGGTCAAACCCAAAAGCTTGTCAACCCTAGAGCCTCCCCAAGACGAAAGCCATCCATTTCAATTAATGCCAGATCGGGATCAGATCGTTGATGATGTAAAGATAGAAGCTTGGTTTTAGATGCATTAAAAGTGACCAGACACCTCTTCCCCACTGTACCACGCGCTCAAGATCGGAGGAGAGAGAATCAGAGAGAATTTGTCATTTACAGCCTTTGGTGTGATGCCATATACGCTCGTATCATCAGCATAGATGTCAACGAATGATTTAAGTATGTATTTAGGGAGATGATTGATGTAGATCAGGAAGAGAGTTGGGCCCAGGATGGACCCCTGAGGGACTCCAGTATTAATACTGTGGGCTTCTGATTTCTGCCCATCAACCACTACTCTTATGAAGCTACAGAGAGAAATGATTTAATAATTGAGAAAACATTTCCAGTGATACCGTAGCTGGAAATCTTGTGAAGTAGGCCCTTATGCCATACCTTATCAAAGGCCTTCGATATGCCAAGAGCAATTGCCCTGGAAAGGAAGCCTTTGTCAGGAGATTCACTAATCCTATGTAATATAACCGTTAGCACATCTGCTGTAGATCTTCGACGCGGAAGCCATATTGCATGTCACAAAGAATGTTGTTTCTGTTGAGGTGGTTGACTACTTCTTTATTTAATATGGATTCCAACAACATACTCATAACACACAAGAAACTTATTGGTCTGTACTGAGAGGGAGATGACTTTTCGCCTAAATTCTTAAATACAGGACATAGTGATGATGTTTTCCAGGGCGTTGGAAAGCACTTCTTAAAACAACGCTTAAACAGTTTTGTAAGTATGAGGGCAAGTTCTGTTTGGAGCTTTGTCAACGCTATA
This sequence comes from Euprymna scolopes, assembly GCF_053919585.1. NCBI lineage: Eukaryota > Metazoa > Mollusca > Cephalopoda > Sepiida > Sepiolidae > Euprymna > Euprymna scolopes. The sequence goes on from NC_136498.1 coordinate 8,869,057, forward strand.
ACTGGAATGCCGTCAGGGCCAGTTGCTTTACTAGAATCAAGGTTCTTGATTAGCTTGGTGACCTCACGCACAGATATTTGTATGTTGCATAGCGTGTTGTCTGTTATAGGAGGGAATACTGGGAATTGATGGCCTTGGTCGCATAGGGTAGAATTAGCCGCAAAGTTCTTTGCAAATAGTTTGGCCTTGACTGATGCTAACGAGATGACCTCAGGTCCATTGATGATGGTTGGGATAGAACGCACGCTTCTGTTCACGATCCTGTTTGCTATTTGCCAAAACTGGTGGGAACTAAGCCACTGCTCAACTACTTTGAATTTAACGGACTGGACATATAGCTCTCTTGCATTTTCTATTACTCTTTTAAAGTGGTTGCTGGCAGTCCTGCCAGAAGCTTTCGTTTCATTCCTTGCATACAGCGTTAACTCGTCCATAAAAAATAAATGTTTTCTCTTCATCGGTAACATGCATTTAGCTTTCGTAATATGAACAAGGGTACCATACATCATGGCAACAACAAGAGCGACAGCTATTCACATAAAATATCCTTCTCTTCGCATGAACTTTCCTAGATTGTTTTCGTATTCTGTCAATGGCACGGTCTATTGTTTTCTGCTTTTTTCAACAAAACTCTTGAGCGCTATTCCAAATATTGCAATACGTTCCTTAAGTCGGCTATGTAGAACAATATCATATGCTTGTCGGCAATCTCTTCATTACATTGATAAATTTGTGCGTTTTCTTTTACCATCCTAATGTATTGTTCTATCAATAAGCAACTGATGTTTTGTTCTATTACTTAACCTACACTATATTTTCCCTAGATGAGGTCTTTTGTTGTTCTACCCAAAGGCATAGCAGTCGACATGAATAGAAGTCAAGTTGTAGGCCGATAGTTATCGATAGCAGCACTCTACTTAGGATCATTGCAGAACACTTTACGTATATGCGTAATCTATTCGGAAAATACATCTGTCAAAATTGTACACTTTAGCTGCAATTCTTTTCATGCAAGGTTGTATTTTTTATCCAATATACCTATACACTATGTGATCCGGTAGCCTTCTAATTTGGAATTTTACTACATTGTTTCTGACTTATCCTTTTGTTCGTTTTCACTACATTTTTGGTTTACTAAAACTTACTTTCTATTTCTGTTTTCATATCATTCACTTAGCAAGTGCACCAATGTCCTTTTTACCAATCAAAATATCACCCCCGAAGCCTTTTCTGAATTTGGTGTTTCATTTAAGCAATTTGATTTCTTTTAAATTCTTCAGTGACCTTCTTCCGGTCAAAACCAAATAATCTATTTTGTCTGAACTGTTCAATTATCTTTTCTTATCTTTTCACCCTTAAACTTTTTGCCACTATTTTTGTTTTGTTTTCTATAGTGTTTATTGCCTTTTTTTTCAATCTATACTTTTCATTCAGTTCTTTCACTTCTCAGCCAATTGCACGTTTACATACTATTATTATTATTATTATTATTATGATTATTATTATTGTTATTATTATTTTTAGTAGTAGTTGATTTTATTTATAGTAATATTTTATCATTATTATGATTCATTATTATTTTTTTGTATCACTATTATTATATTTTATTGCCATGTTTATTATTATTATTATTATTATTATTATTGTTATTATTATTATTATTATCATTATTATTGTTGTTGTTGTTGTGTTTGCGATTTGTATGCGTGTGGGGGTACAAGGTAGGGGACGTACACATTATTATTTTTTATTTACTATTTATTGAATATTTATCGAATGTTTATCGAAACAAAAAATTCCAATGCAATGGAGAAAAATAATTTTAAATTCTATTTATGAAACTAATTTAATTATAAATTCAAATCCATCCTAAGGTTTCTTTGTAAATAAGTCAGACACTTTAAGCTTTTTCAGGTGTATATCTCTGTCGAAATATTGAATTTGTATGTAATCAACTGTGGCGTAACGGATAAAGTACACGGTAAAATCAGTTCTAAGCATAAATATTTCGTAGGTTTAAAGTTCAACCATCAGTGCGGACGATACTAATAACACTGTTGTAAATTCAATTCGCTAATAGCTGACGGAACGAGACACTTCTAGAAAATTGTTCTTGCATGAGTGTATGTCCGAAACACCGTAGATATTTCCGAGTTTGACAGATAAATTTCCCAGTTCGATATAATAAATCGAAATAATGCAAACTTCAAATACTTTTTTTAATGTGTTTTAGTGTTATAAAATTCAGCTGAGATAGATGTTCAACTGGTATATATATATATATATATATATATATATATATATATATATATATATATATATATATTTAGATTTTTTGTTCGTTCTCTGTGGGGAACCGAACTGATGAGATAATCATGCCAATCGCGGTTCATTATAAAACGGGAAACAATCAAGATGGCCTAGTAATACGAGGAAGAGCACGGAAAAGGGAAGACAAAACAAAAAACATTGACAGTGAAATGTTCGGCAAATTGCCATGCTTTTAGCCACTCAGCGTCGGTGCAAGTGTATCTCATCTTTCCAAGCTGTCATGTTAAATCTATTCTAAGCCGTTTTACTGAAATAAACTTGTTTATATATACACAACGTTCTTCTATTAAAAAAAGATCCGTTCGGTCTAATTACAAAATATATAAAAGATTTGATTATGAGTGTCAACACAGGTGACCAGATAAATTTAATACTGATATTAATTGTGGGGATGAACTGAACCTGTCTTATGTAAAAGTAATTGTTAGAATCAGCTAAATTGTAATCCACTAGCTAGTATACTCGATCTACAACCACTAGCTAGTATACTCGATCTACAACGTCTAGCTAGTATACTCGATCTACAACCACTAGCTAGTATACTCGATCTACGACGGCTAGCTAGTATACTCGATCTACGACGGCTAGCTAGTATACTCGATCTACGACGGCTAGCTAGTATACTCGATCTACAACGGCTAGCTAGTATACTCGATCTACAACGGCTAGCTAGTATACTCGATCTACGACGGCTAGCTAGTATACTCGATCTACGACGGCTAGCTAGTATACTTGATTTACGACGGCTAGCTAGTATACTCGATCTACAACGGCTAGCTAGTATACTCGATCTACAACGGCTAGCTAGTATACTCGATCTAAAGTGGTTTAAATCTAAAATAAATATTACATAGGAGAAACCTGTTATCAAAGTCTAAAAGTCACTCGAGGATAAGGGTTAGTTGAAATCAAGTAGCAGGTGAGAAAACACCATGATGATCGGTAATATCGATTAGAGTAGTGTTTGATTATTTAAGAGCATGACTCAACAAGAGCTTGCTTACAATAGACTTACAAAAGGCCACGTTATAGTCAGCTGGGAAGCAGTCCAGCGCTATTATCTTAACTAGACGAGTAATTTAACGAAAGGAGCTTTGCCTCTGCAATTAATGTTTAGTTTTAGGCAAGGTTAGAATATAAGTTTAATTCGTGACAATTGTTTTAGCCAAACGAGTGTCTGGTACGGATTTTTTATGAAAGGAATAAATAGATGCTCAGTTAAGTACTTATAAAAATAATTATAAGAAATAGAATTGCAAAGTTCTGTATGTAAGAAAGAGGGCGTATAGAAGAAAAACTACCCCCACACACTATATACGGAAGCCGGATTTGTAAGCTGACAAGATATGATTGCTCTGAGAAGCACCTTTCCAGATGTGGCAAGGATACTCTATCCCAGGACGTATGTGGCTTTTATACTTGTAAGGGATTGGGTCGGGGGTGAGATACCTTTGAAGCGTTAGAATCACCCAACCATTTATCCAGTGATTTAGGCAAAGGATCTGATTAAACTTTTTTTTATTATTTAAGGCTAGGATTCAAATTCAGAGACGTTCATTTCAATTGGGATGAAGGATGACACGCGCTGGGACTTTGTTTAAAATGACGCTGGTTTGCAAAAAGCTTAGCGCATGTTATTCCAAACTTGTACTTTATCTAGAACTGGCCAGGCTTAACGTTCGTCATTTTTGTTATCTAACGAGAACCGGTGTGTCAACGTGGTCATGCCTTATTGGTTGTATATGACAAGACTGATGACAGTGCTATGTTATGCATTTTATTCGCTATAAGTTCATCAGATAACACTCCATTAAATTACTTGTGAAACAGGCACGGAGATGCAGAATTTTGTGATGGTATTAACGTTGGAGTTAGGCGATAGTAAGGGGCCTATTAGATTTGAGACTGTATTTTGAAACTTGTCTTATTTTACACTTTCATGGCTCAATTTAAGGGTAGGGGAGAGTGTTGTATTTGTGCGTTTTATACTATATGTCTCCAGGCTATTCCTTTTTGTATTATATATTGTATCATCTGTTTTGTTGTAATGTCATATTCCCCTTTTATAATGGGTAGTGAAATATGTTTTCAATTCATTATACATCCCATGTATTCCTTCTTTCTTTTTTCAGAGTTTAGTATTTTTTTATGATGCAATGAAATCATCTTCTTAAACATTACGTTTTTCTTTAATGATAACATTCTCCAATGCATAACCTTCTCCGTTGAAAGTGCAATGGTGTATACATTTGTTAGTTATATGCATTAGTTAAATTTTGCCACCAGATTGTTTATATTGCTGCTCGTGTAATCATGATACTGCTATAATCCTTTTACTTATATTTATGACGATATAATTACTTAGACCTGTATTATAAGCTTTAAAATTATTTTAATAAAATATTATCTGTATATTAAATACACTATATGGCAATGCAGAATCAGTTAATCATTTATTTAAACACCATGTGTATTATATACTGTACTGTATATTGTAACTAATTTTTAATGCGGTATCCTGGGGTTTCTACTGTATATGTACACACACACACACACACACACACACACACATACATATATATATATATATATATATATGTAAGAGCAAACAGTTAATAAAATATGTTAAACAACACTTTGAAAAAGAGTTAAAACATATTTAATCTGAAAAGGAAACACTTAATAAGTGGATAGTCCTTAATCCGCGAAGTTTCGAAGAAATACTTTCCTTCTCATCAGATGGTAGGAATTAGCAAAATGAAATGCGGGATCGGATTTTGCATACAAAAGTATTTGATAAAACTGCAAGTAAGTCAAAGATCTTACTTGATAACAAAAAGTGAAGCAGAAGGAATATGGTGAAGTAAAACGTGATTCATTTTTATTTTATATGTATATATATATATATATATATATATATATGTATAGTTGATGCCAAAAATGTCATTTTAAACGTGTGTGTATATATATATATATATATATATATATATATATATATATATTATTATTACATTTTCACCCAAACAAGGCACATTGCCACTTTGGTATAGGGGGCTACTCTCAGGGGAAATAACCACCGGAGTACTATGTTGGGATTTTGGCAGCAAGATTTCAGTTCACGTTACACTTGAACTTGTGCATGTCAGTACAGTTGGGGAAGCAGGGACCTGGAATGGAATTCCAGAGTTTAGCGGTTTGGGGGAAGAAACTACTGGAGTAGAAAGATCTTTGACATCTAGAGATCTCTACTGTGTGGGGGTGGGATTTAGTTGCTTGTCCGGTTTGTCGAGGGTGTCTACGTCATGGGGGCACAAGTGTCTGCAGTTCGCCAGAGCATTCACCATTAAAATACTTGTAGAACAGGCAGAGGGATGCAACGTTACGTCGATGTGACAGAGGCTGAAGCCTAGATGCCAGTTCAGGGCCTATCAGATTAGCAACTCTCTTTTGAACCTTATCTAGGAGCGAGAGACTAGTAGCAGATTCACCAGCCCAAATGTGACAACAATACTCCATATATGGGCGAATGGTGGCCTTATAGAGGTACAGGACACTTTCGGGTGTTAGTAGTTTTCTAGCACGGTAGAGAGAGCCCACCTTCTTTGCAGCGGCCCTGGCAATGCTTTCAATGTAATTGTTCCCACTCATGTTTCCTGTGAACGTTAGGCCAAGCAGTTTGAAAGATGTACTCTCAGATAAAGAGTCACTGACCATTGCTATTTGTGGCAGAGAAGGTTTCTTGTAATTATTGACTGAAACCAGTTAAGTCTTGGCAGCATTGAAAGTGACCATCCATTTTTGTCCCCATTCCACTACTGATTGGAGGTCATCTGCTAGTGATTTTTCCATTTCTTTAGATATATGTTCACTTGTTTTCCTGTCATGCCTATTATATAGTGTGGTGTCATCAGCATATATACCCATCTCAGAGGCAATTTTGTCGGGGAGGTGATCAATGAATATTAGGAACAATAGAGGTCCAAGGATAGACCCCTGAGGCACTCCCGCATTTATATCATATTGTTTAGATGTACGACCGTCGAGGACAACCTGGATTTTTCTCTTATCTAAGAAGGATTTAATTATGTTAAGTAATCTACCAGTGATACCGTATGATCCAATTTTCCTGAGGAGACCCTCATGCCACACCCTGTCAAAAGCCATAGGTATATCTAGAGTTACCTCTCCGCCCTTACCGCTGTGTCCAGTGAATGATATATACGTTCAGAGATTACAGTGAGGATGTCTGCTGTGGAACGGGCTTGTCTAAATCCATATTGTTTGTCAGTCAGAAGTTTAGCATCTGTAAGGTGATGGACTAGAGCATGGTTAATTAAGGTCTCAAATATTTTGGCAAAAAGTGGGAGGAGGCTAATGGGGCGATAATTAGATGGGCCAGTTCTTTCACCAGAATTCTTGAATACTGGTACCACAGAAGCAGTTTTTCAAGAGTCCGGAAAACAAGATTCATTAAGGCATTTGTTGTAGAGGTTGGAGAGAACTGGAGCTACTTCGGCTGAGCATTTTTTTTACAGTTAAGTTTACCAAAATGATCCAAGACGGCAAAAGTAAAGTAAATTATAAATATTAAAGAATTAATATTTATAAAGTAATCTCAACCAGATGTAAAAGCTGGATAAAACCAAATAGGAGATAGAGCTTATAATAAGTACAAGTATTTAATAAAACATGTTAAAAAACTTTTAAAAAGAGTTAAAACATGTTTAATGTTAACAAGGAAACACTAAATAATGATTTTTCCTGAATTCAATCTTCCCTAGACAGTCGAGTTGTATATTTGATCCATTTTTTTATGTACAATTTATCTTTCTTTTAATAATATATTGGAATTCTTTCCCATTTCCTTGTACCTATTTGTGAATTATTCCACGGATTGCAACCTTTTGGATTACTATGGACCATCTTCCAATTACGCGGTTCCCTTGGGTTTTGCCTGTGCGAATGGAAATTTAACTAACTTTTTTGGATTCTGCATCTTTGGATTTTACCGTCGGGGCAAATAGCAAACCTTCACGTGGTGCCCTCTGTTAATCCTTCGGGAGAACCAATTGCTACATTACGCAACATCTCTGCATATCTCCGGTGGCGGTAAAAGGATAGACCCTCGGCCCCGGAAACAACATGTCGGCCAAATTCAAGATCATCAGCTTCAATGCTGAAGGTATGTCCCTACCCAAATCTGACATTTTATCTAACCTGAAAGCAGATGTCCTCTGCATCCAGGAGACCCATAAATTAGACAACCCACCAAAAATACCTGGAATGCACCTCGCTATCTCTCATCCAAGTGTTGTGCAAGAGAGTGCTGTTAATATTCGTGACAAATCAATACTCAAAGGATGTACTGACCTTACCTCAAGGGGTATCGAAATTTTGCAGGTGAAAACAATTCACGTAACCATCACCTCCGCCTATAAGCCACCACCTGTACCATTCAGTTGGCCTGATAACATCCAAATTGACAATAATGCCGATATCATAATTGGCGACTTCAACAACCACAACATGATGTGGGGCTATGTTAAGAACAACCAGGACGAAGATTTTGTTGAAGAATGGGTCCTACACCAAAACCTTGCCATTCTCAATAGGCCTAAGGATAAACCATCCTTCTTAAGCGCTCTATGGCAAAAAGGCTATAACCCCGACCTCGCATTTTCATCAGCAAGGCATCAACACAACTTCAGCAAGTCCACTGGCCAACCGATCCCAAAATCCCAACACCGACCCATCATTGTTGAGATGCAACCAGTAGTTGGACCTGTGCCTACTAAACCTATGGCCAGATTCAACTATCGGAGGGCTAACTGGAAGGGTTTCACGGACAACTTAGAGAATACAATTAATGATGTACCCCCCCCGTAGAATCAGGATATGAAGCCGTCCAAGCTCTTGTGTGGTACATTGCCAAGAAGAACATCCCAAGGGGCTGTAGGAAGGAATACATAACTGGCTTGGATCAGACAAGTAAGACCATCTATGAAAATTATGTACAAGCATATAACAGAGACCCATTCGAAGAACTTACCACTGAGCTGGGCAACAAACTGTTGGCCTCTCTATCTGCAGCCCGTAAGGGGCGATGGATGGAGACCGTTGCAGATCTGGACATGACCCACAATAGCAAAAATGCATGGAAAACAATAAAGAAGCTAAACAGCGATAAAAAAACGGACACTACAGCAGCAGCAGCAGTCTCACCAAACCAAGTTGCTGACCAACTACTTATAACTGGGAAAGAGAACGAGGTTACGTTAAACAGATGAAAGAGAAGATGGGCGAAGTTCACAAAGAGTCTGATGACATGTTTCCCCCCATTTACTGAGGAGGAATTGAAGACTGGAATTAAACATCTCAAGTCTAGAAAGGCATCAGGACTCGATGGCATCTCAACAGAGATGATCCAGAATTTTGGGCCAAGATCTCGTGAATGGATCCTATCACTGTTCAACTCCTGTGCTGCTGGATACAACATTCCCAAGATCTGGGACGGGCAAAAGTTATAGCTCTTCTTAAACCAGGGAAAGATCCCCAACTACCATCTAGCTATCGCCCTATATCCTTGTTGTGTGTACTGTACAAGTTGTATGAACGCCTCATTCTGGCCAGAATATCACCAATAGTTGAAGACCAGCTTACGGACGACCAGTCTGGGTTCAGGGAGGGGCGTTCATGTGTTGGTCAGGTTCTGAACTTGACTCAGTACATAGAGGATGGGTATGAAAGAAAAAAAATCACAGGGACTGTATTTATCGTCCTCACGGCGGCCTATGACACCATCAACCACCACGCACTTCTGCTGAAAGTTGGCCAGACCTTGAAGAACAGAAAAATGGTTTCCATTATAAAATCTCTTCTCCGGAATCGAAGATTCTTTGTCGAAATGGATGGTACGCAGGTCACAGAAGAATGGTTTGCCCCAGGGTGCTGCCTTAGCGCCGACTTTGTTTAAGTCCAGGGCTTATAATTTATTTAGTTTTTAACGAGCTAAAATGTTTCGTATATAAAATAATAAGGAAAAGTTTTTAAAATATTGTACAAATTTAATGATTACTTGAAATATGTTTTGTGCGTTAATTGATACCTTCTATGAATTAAAGCAGTGTTTGTTATGTAGGACCCAATCGGGCGTTTCTTAAAATATGAGATAAAAAATTGAAATGCTTTATTTAATTCATAACACATTTATTTTGAAAAAATTAAATTGATTGTGGCGGACATAATAGATTTTTCCATATTGCAAAAATTGAGAACCGCGGCAGCACGTATAATGAGATAGTGGCTAATCATGAATAATATGCATCGAAATAATGTTAATGAGTTAAAACAGAATGTAAGACAATTGGGAGAAGAATCACTTCTATTTTTTCTTCTTCTTTTCCTTTCCTCTTTTTCCCTTCCCATTTATAGTTTACATTAACCGTTTACTTTTTTTTCTTCTTCTTCATCTTCTTCTGCTGTTTATTTTTTTCTCCCTCTGGTCTTGATTCTTTTTATATATTTTCTCTCACCTTTTTTTCATTCTTTTCTTCCTTTTGTAATTTTGTTTTTCTATTACTTCTTATTATTTTATCGTATCTTCTTTCTCTTCCTCCCCTTCTTTCGCCACTCCTTTTTTACTATTACTAATCCTACTACTACTACTAGTACTTAATCTGCTACTTCTGGTCTTCAATAACTACTGTTTTTTTCTATTTTACTTCTTTCACCTTCTTTTTGTTTTTCTTTATTATTATTATTATTATTATTATTATTATTATTATTATAGTATTACTACGTCTTCTCGTTTCGTTTGCACCATTCTGACACATAGTTGCTTATCCTGGTCGTCGTTCTTCTTCGTCTTCATTTGTTTGTTATTCAAATAAGTGTAAATCATCTTTCCATAACTAATCGATTCCTGTTTATCGATCATCACCATCTGTTCAATTCGATTCATAATCTGAATGGCATTGCATACAACATCATATTCATTTCGAGAAGAATCGTGTTTCTAATTTTATATTTCCCTTTTAAAATGTGATCAAAAGCTATGAAATCATTAAACATCTCTTTCTTGATATAAATGTATTTAATAATCAACATATTTTATAGAAAGGAAATGTAAGCCGACAACTAATTATCCTCATGTAATAGAGATTCTCTGTTCATATATATAAAGATACGATATATTTCATGTATGTAAATCGCTCCACGTAAGGCGTTAAGCCACTTGATGAAAGGACCTAACAAGAACGAAAAACAATTAGAAAAGCAATAAGAAAAGTCCTAGTAAAAATGAATCCGGAATTCTCCGAGCTTATAGGTTGGGGTAAAACAGTTAACAGGAGAGTTCTGCTAGCTGAAGATTCTTAGAAAGACGTTAGTGAAATATGACCATTTGTCCCTCCATTGCGGCCGTAGCCGAGATTGAACACTACACGAGTTTGTAGTGTAATTAAAATCTTGTCGGTAGCTGTCAAGTGGGGTAAAATGTTCATAGTGATAAGCAGAACTGGCTTTCTGAGAAACAGACAATAAATGTAATATACGAACTCCAAGAAAATGTTGATGAGAAAGAAAGACAAGAAGGGTCTTTATCTCCTCAGGGGCAGCTTCAATTATGAAAATTTAGGAGGACAAGGGACGCGTCCGCGATTGATAGACCAAAAAAGATTTAAAACGAATTAAAAGAAAGTTTAGTATTGAATGGGACAAAGTGTATTTGGGATCTAGTTGTTGTAAGCAAATGAAATTGATATTGTGCACATTGCCCGCCACAAAGATAAGAAGTTGTTTAATGTATAGTTTCAGTTGGGAGATAAATAAAATCGAAACGGTGATATAAAAACATGTCGAAGATCAAAACTCCTTGCTCAATCGAAGTTAACATCTGGATGAAAAAAAGTACGATTAATCAGATTTGAATCTGGCGGATTAAGACAGACATTTAAAAATCGAGAGCTAGAAAGTATTGCTGAAAGTTCATAACGGTTGACCCTACGAAACTGTCACTTGATAAGGATCCAGGTTTTATCTTGTTCTTTTCTATTTTCTTTCTTTCGTGTTCCTAACTTTGAGGGAGAATATTTGTAGTTAGAAATGTGATTTTGTTCGCGTAGGTCGAACGAAACAATCTATACGACTTGCATATATTTCGTTTGAAACGAATACATATATTTTTATATTAAAAATAGCCTGTGTTCACCTGTTTGTTAAGCCTTCGATTTTAGCTGAGGGTCCTAGAGCAGACAATTACTTCTCTGTAGACGATTAATAATGCTGAAACTGTCTCAAATTTCTGTCACCCAAACGTGGATAATTCTTTGATTTAAAATGGGGAGTGCTTAGCCATTACAACCGTCAATCTGGTCATTCCGAGCAAAGATGTAACAGCTCCTTTATGAACTGTAAAAGAAACATGTTTTTTTTTACAATAGTAATCAAAATAAGTCGTTATTGTTTAAAACAAATCCTCTGCAAAAGATCGACATGTGCTGCATTATACAAGAATGCAGAAGACAGACCAGAATAGTAACGAATACTTTAAATGGAGGAGTAAAACATTATAAGATCGATTTAAAAATACGATTCGGACATTTTTCGAACATCTTTGATGATTAAACATTTTATTCCATCGTGTAATCAGTGCTGTGCAAATGTGACAAAGGATTTAATATTGTAAAAATATTTTATTCACGTTTAAATATATTTGCGCATACCTAATACGACTGACGTCCTTCTACAAGGTGTAAGTGATTAAAAAATTAAAAATTAAAATTAGAATCAGGAGGAAATAGTTTACCAAAGCACACTACGCCGTTCGAATATATGGTTACTAAAAGTTCGATTGTGCCAATATATTTTTTTTAAAATAGGTTTACTAACAGTCTTGATTTTGTGACAGTAAATGGCATGCTGTGGCTCGACACAGATCAGGAAAATATTCACAGACCCGAGATGAACTGTCTTCGGCTTACTAACAGTGTTGGCCTGGATAAACAATTAAGCTGTGGGGGTTAGCATTGGGAGGATCTTTTTTCACGAAACTCTGATATTTACAAAATATGTGGGAGTTTTTGTTTTCTTTTGTTTCTGTTGAGTTTGTTGTTTTTAAGAGATTCAGTAAATATGATAAAACATTTTCGAGACATTTTACTTAAGTTGGGTTTGCCTAACGAGATGGTTTCCTGAAATTTATGTCGCCCTTTAGTTTCGACCATTAATGTGGACGCCAGTCACATTGTTCGCTATTTCGGGGCACCTGGCACAGTGGCTTGAGGTATTGAGTCTCTACGGTTTTCAGATACAAAATGTCGACTAATTCCACTGGAAATCTATCATATAAAAAAAGATATTTCTGTGTTTGTGTGTGTGTGTGTGTCACACTAGAAAGAAAAAAATGGCGGAGGAGAGAGAAAGGAATGAGGACTGACAGATAGCGAGACAGATAAAAGAGCAATATAAGTTCTTTCACCAGCAACGCCAGTTAGTCTTATTAGAATAATGTATCTTTGACTATGAAAATACCGTTAAAGACCGATATCAATCGTGATCTTATAATTTCTGATTTTTAATAGAATTTACGTTTACTATTTGGTATGTCAGGTCGATTGGCATTAGTTTGTTATCCCGGAATGTATTGGAGATCATTATTACTTATTTACACTAAATGTCTGTGATGTTTACATTTAAAAGGAGAGAGAAAATTATCTTTTGTCTTTCCTTTTAGATACGCATACATTTTGAAAGTATAAACATGTCAATGCGCACGTAGAAGAGATAAGCTAAATAATAAAACAGACCAGATTTTGAGAGATGAGTATTCAACAAGATTGATAATTGAATTTTTGAATACTTTATTAAGTTTGCAACAGAATCTTATAAAATTTTGTCTGTATTTCTGGGAGATTTAAAACTAAAATTAAAGCAAAACAATCGAACTCAGTTATGCACAGAAACTTACATTTAATTTATTGTTCTTTTGTATAAAACAATTAAATTAAAGCACCCGTAAAATGGTCACAATTTTAGTGCGACACGCGTCATTTAGCGTGGACGTAATTTACAATAAGTATATTAGAGCTTTAGATAGTTTTACAAAGGAAGATATTTAAAATGTAATATCGTCGCCTCCCTTCATCCTTAAATAATGTACCACATAAGCTTCGCAAAAAAGAATACGGAGAACACTTTAACCTTATACCATAACGACGTTTTTTGCAAACAATCGTTTCTTTTTGATGCAATACCCGTTCAAGAGCTTTCAAATTTATATTAATGATAATATCATGGAACAAAATAAATTATATATATATATATATATATATATATATATATATATATATATATATGTGTGTGTGTGTGTGTGTGTGTATGTATGTGTGTGTGTGTGTAATATGTATTAAAAAATTCGGTACTCTTGCATAATTTGACCCGGATCCTCGTGATTTCTCGTCGAGCCCGGATCGGGCGAGACCGGCAATCATCGGTGACAGCCGAGCGGCGTAACAGATTAAAGCTAAGGAAAAAAAGCAAAGCAAAACGAAAAAAAATGACAATTTTCAAATAATAACAAGAAACCTACCTAAAAAAAAAAACAAATATGTTTATTTAATTTATTGTAGTATTTTTTTATATATAATAATCAACAAGAAGTTTTTTTTTTCATTTATCTGCAAAAAGAAATGTTGTTTACCCATATAATTGTTAGGTGTAAGTACAATTTTTTGTTTAATTATTTGTATTATTTTATTTTATTTTTTATCAAGAATATTGATTTAAAAAATTTTTTTTTTTTTTAGACGGTTGTTATTTGCTGGCGGAAGAACTTTCTGGAGAGGAGGATATTTCCTTAGGAATCTTTTTCTTCGTTCGACTGTTGATCGGCCATCAATAGCAAAGAGGGAGGTGATGGGGAAAAGGAAATGGGAGGAAGCTCCCCAACCGGGTAGCTTTCGGAAATATGATTTATGATGGAGACAAAAGGATCGTTTCCAAATTTTTGTCTCCACATAAATTCTAGTAAATTTGTATTCAGAAACTCCCGGCTGGTCCCACATTCTTGCTTGTTCCGTTGTTTCGCCTCCTTCCACATCCTCTCAACGTGGTTCGTTGTTACCTTCGTCGTAGGGTCTACAAAGTGAATACTATGATTCACAGTGAGGTGTTGGAACCCTTCTCCTCCAACTTTGTTATAGGCCTTCCAACAGTTGGAAACGACTGTTGTTCCCGGCAGAATATATTTTTTTATTATTGGGAGGAAGGTTTCGGCGTTTCGATTTGGGACGGTGACCAAAAATCCCTTTTTGTCGGTGATATCATAGTCACCGAAGACCCAGAGCGGTTCGAGGATTCTCCCAAGTTATGTTTCCTCCGATTGAGTAAGGATTCGTCTATTTCTACAGTGTGCCCTCTCCTATCTGCCGGGGATTCCTCAGGAAATACTCTTGACAAATTTCCCCCAGAAAGTGCTTCCAATCCGTGTACGTGTGTTAGGATATAACACCGTATTCTCTCTTAATATTTTTAGTGTCGCCATTTCGAAGGCCCATAAATAGATGATTTTCACTATAGTTGCAATATCCAAATTGGTTTATTTCCATGGCTGTTATTTTTTTCAGTAATTACTTTCTTCCAATTCGATTTTCGTCTGCTTACAGTTACGAACTAATGTCGGATTAGCGTTTCAACATTTGAACAACACCCGGCGGTGGATGCCGATGATTGCCGGTCTCACCCGATCCGGGCTTGTACGGGAAATCACGAGGATCCGGGTCAAATTATGCAAGAGTACCAAAAGTTCTTACTTGTGAGACCTCGGCTTGGGTTATAGCTGGTTGGAGAACCAAGTCCCTTGTTCCGTATGAGATAGGTTCGTTCCACTGTCGGATCTATGCCGCGTGTTGCTTGATTGTGTAAGTTAAAGAGGTATACTAGTGTGTGTGGCGTGTTTGCTCAGTTGGTAGAGTGCTTACCTTGCATACAAGAGGCTAGGTTTTCAAATCCTGAGTTAGGATGTGTCTTACTGATGTTTCCATTTTGTTGACTTTCTTGGCTCCTGTGAGCTCGACTTTGACTGGTTGGTGAAATAATTATATATATATATATATATATATATATATATATATATATATATATATATATATATAATTATTTACTATAATAATTAATACTTATAGACACTAGTGTTTCATCCTTTCTCGAATCATCAGTGCAGGGTGTCAGGGTTAACGCCAGAAGAGAAATTCGAACCCTGGCAACAGAATTAATGTCTGGCTTCATTAACAAGGACCCGAAATATTCGGCTACCGACAACCGCGAGAAATACAGTTAAAAGTACACATTTATTCTTTTTAAATGCTTTTTATGTCAGTCAGTTATTTAGTTATATATGACGATCTATGCATGTATATATATATATATATATATATATATATATATATATATATGCGACAAAGGGTCTCTATTAAAACTTTTAAAATGTTGCCTATCTTACCCTTTATTTGTTAAGCATGTTCAATTCTTGACTGCACCTTATTCCTAGTGCAAAATTGTTCATGTAATTATTATGTAATGTTTTGAATTTGTTTAGCCGTTACTATACAGAAAATAAGAACTTATCGACTCTAAAAATATACAGGAATATAAGCATGATTACAAAATTCGAAAATCAGAAAACGAAGTCGTTCTTTCTTTTGTGCTTTTTTTTTTAGTAAGGTCATCTTTGAATTTGAATATATATATATATATATATATATATATATATATATATATATATATATATATATATGCAGTATAATTCCTATAATTTGAACATCTGCTTCGTTCAAATTCGAGGATGCTGTTCAAGTTTCGTAATAAAAAAATGTGCTGCAGTTAACTTTAATTTTCTAAGAATTAAGAAATAGTAAATGAAATTCATTGCGATATGATGCTTCAAGTATATATTAAGTTGAGTTTACGATATATTTCGAGTAAGGATTGTTAAATATCATTACCAGGAACAAAAACATTGAAAATAAGTTAAATCTACTCTTACTTGTAAGGTATTTATTACCTAAGTTATCATCTACAAAATCATACATTTATGTAAAATAGAGATTTTTTTTTAGTTATTCATTGAATAAGTCTCATTGCAGTTTCTATTTTCATCGATTGAGCTCTCAGGCGCTTGCCATTGTATTCGGTAAGCGATCACGAAAATCTACAATTTCTTGGTTCTGTAGCTTTTTTTATAATTATATCTTTTCGGAGTGGCATAGCTTGCAAAACATAGTTGTCATTAAAGTAAGGACTTTTTTCTAGAAATTTTATAACCGTCTCTATAGACTTTTCGGCATCACCCACTGATATTTCTTCATCAGAGTGTCCTTGGTTATTTACATTAGGGTCAAAAGATTGGGAGCTGTCGCTATTTTCATCACCATTACTGCCTTCAGGATATTGATCAGTAGTTTCCTCCTCTTGTTGCACTCACATTTCAACATCATTTGCATTAAGTGATTTAAGAACAACTTGGTTGATCGGTAACCATTTGGTTTCAAGAATGTTTTCTAGACCCATTGTGATGGGTTGTTTTACACTATTTTAAATATAGCAATCTAAAAAAAGATTTACAGTTAGAGTAAATTAATTATCAATAGCTAATCTATATTAATTACATAGTACCAATATTAACATTTATACGCAATATCTGACCAAACCATGTAAACAGTTTTACTGCAACTCCGCATCAAATATACTAATGCAATTTCAATGACGAGACATTTTAGTGAAAGTTCAGGTTTAGAAGAAATCCAAATGAGAGGAAGTTCAAACAAGAGGAATTCCAACTTTAGAGGAAGTTCAAATTAAAGGAGTTTTACTGTATATATATATATATATATATATATATATATATATATATATGTGTGTGTGTGTGTGTGTGTGTATGTATATATATAATGATTGTCGACAAGAATATATAATATTACACTAGATTTTCGTATATCCATCTTTTTATTCGCATCGACAGCTTCGCTTACAATCTCTGAACGACGCTTCATTCGACTCAGCATTTTACGCCGACAGAACAATTCAGAATACGAAAGAAATTGACAGCGAAAGATCGAAACAAGTGCACAACTGAAAGGCTGACAGCGAGACTAAGATATGTGAATCACAAAACATTTATTTATACTCCTATAAATTTGTTTTGTGTCTGTGATATTGCTATTCATATTAAAAAAAACTTTTATCTATTAATTTAAAACAATACAACTTTGTTTTATATGGTTCGCGGAAATACATTTATCTGCAAAAGATCTAGCTCATTAACATATTCTTTAAAACGTTTATTTTAATTATTTCCCTATTAGCCTTTTTTTCGTTTTCTTATGAAATGATCATTTTTAGGAAAGTATTACGTGTAATTATACCATGCAGATATTATACATTGTTTATACGTCGTAATATTTGCGAGAAAATGTAATAGTAAACACAACCCTATTACTATATATATTTGTGTATTAGTATATATATATATTTATAAGTAGGTTGTAGTTTGCTTGAAGCATTGTTGAAGAAAATTATAAGGTAAAATTAAAAGCCAAGAACAATGTGAGATTTTTTTTTTATATAGAGTAAACTTAAATGAAAACAAAAGAAATAAATTTCTTTTTTTTGTTGTTTGTTTTTTCTTTTTCACACAAATTTTAACTCTAAACAACAGTAATTTTTTTCTGTTGTATTCAATTATAACACCATTGAATACAACAGAAAAAAAATCTCGCATTGTTCTTGGCTTTTAATTTTACCTTATAATATATATATTTATTTAAAAGAGTTCGCCTACCAAACTCTTCTGTCAGTTTTTTGTCTAGAGAAATGAAACTTAATGTACCTATTTACAATGCCTCCCCACGGGACAGAGTTAGACACCAGGGTCGTTTTTTAACGTGGAGAAAAGGTACAAAAATAAAAATTGTCTCAGTCGTGAAGGACTTCTCCTCCACTGAAAGAGAACGAGAAACGGAAGTGCCGCATCTGAAGAACAGATACTACACTTTGATGGTGTTTATTTGCTCCCCCACCGAGCAAATTAGGCACAAGGCCGATTTTTAATGTGAGGAGTGAAGGGAGGGGGAAGGGAAAAAAGGGGACCAGCTCCCGAGAGGTGGGAAATGGGAGCTGGTTAATGGTCAGGCATGTGGGGTTGCCCCCACATCTGGTCTTTGCTAGTCATAGCTAGTCATAGCTTGCAGCATCTGCCGGAACAGATACTACACTTTGATCTTGGCCAAAAGGCCAGAACTGAAACTTAATGTATAGGCTATTCGAACGCATGCGAAACTTTTATTTGGGTTTTAGCCGGGAAAATCGGTGATAAACTGTAAAAATGTTAAAAAAATGGAATTTGCCAAGTAAAGGTCGAACGACGACATTAGGATATTCATGCGTAACGTAGCAGCTATTTTACATACTTTAATGTTTAGCCTCACAGCAAACATGTCTTTATAGCTCAAGCATTAACGTCAAAGGAAAAATTAAATTTTTGTTTCGATATCGCACGAGTCATTTGTTTTTACTTTGTAAATCATTACTATATATCAAGTCCAATATATTATAATAACAAATGCGAAACTTTCATTAATCAAAATATAATATTTAAGCGTAATTTGCGACTGGGCAATACCGGGCGGCCTGCTTGTTTCTGCATAAACCTTTCGGAATGTTTGAATAATGAAAATACTGACTAGTTTTCTGAACGGTAAAGATTAATTTCTGGTATCTATATATAAATACGATAGCGTGTGTGTTATTCTGTGTGTCACGCTTACATACTTTTCTTCTGGGTGACTGTCATTAAATTGTTATGGCATTTCATTAATAAATAACTTTATCAAGAATTCTTCATAACTTTTGGTTTCAATTTCGGTTATAGCTAATGTCACTCAAGTCATTTATTTTGTTATAAATAATTTTACCAAGAATTCTTCAAAAGTTTTGGTTTCAGTTTCGATTATGGCTGAAAGAACTAAACTTATATATATATATATATATATATATATATATATATATATATATATATATATATACAGTTTTTTCTTCATAAGTTTTGGTTTCGGTTTTGTTTTAAGCTGATGTACAGAAGTCATATATATATATATTATTTTTAAAATCACAATTTATAATATATAAGGATCGATAAAAGAATTGACTATACAATAATATATACGAAATGTGTATGCATCATAGTATGATATTTGCTTAGATAAATACTTTTGGAGTTTTAACAAAAGAGGTACAGTAATTTCAGGACATCCCCATTTACGCTGAACATCCACAGAAAGCCATCGTCAATATATTAAATATGAAAGACTCGGCTGTGAAGTGGTGATCACCTTGTAATATATATATATATATATATATATATATATATATATATATATATATATATATATATCTTGATCAATTTTCCCCTCAAACATGGCACAGTGCAACTTTGAAGTAGTGGGCTACTTTTGGGGGCATAAGTTATAGGGGCAGGGAGATGAGTAGCAAGGTGTTTGTTCACATTACACTTGAACTTCTGCATATCAGTACGGTTGGGAAAACAAAATCCCGGAATGAAATTCCAAAGTCTAGCAGTTTGGGAGAAGAAACTATTGGAGTAAAAGCTTTCTTACACCTAGGGATCTCTACTGTGAAAGGTCGGGACTTAGTTGCTTGTCGGGTTTGTCGAGGATAGACATTAGACATTTCGTTGATGGGACAGAGACTGAAGGCTTGATGACAGTTCAGGACCTATCAGGTTGGCGACTCTCTTTTAAACCTTTTCCAGGAGTATGAGAAAAGCAGATACACCAGCCCAAATGTGACAACAGTCCTCCATACATGGGCGAATGGTGACCTTTAGAGGTACAGGATACTTTCAGGTGTAAGTAGCTTTCTAGCATGGTAGAGAGAACCCACCTTATTTTCAACAGCCTTAGCAATACTCTCAATGTATCTATTCCAGTTCATGTTCCCTGTAACCGTTAGGCCGAGGAGTTTAAAGGAAGTACTTTCAGGCAATGTGCTCTTAGCCATTGCTATTGGTGGTAGAGAAAGTTTCTTGTAATTATTTAATGAAACAAGCTTAGTCTTGGCAGCATTGAATGTGACCATTCATTTTTGTCTGCATTCGACTATAGATCGGAGGTCATCCTCTAGTGTTTCTGCCATTTCCTTAGATATGTGTTCGATGGTTTTCCCCTCATGCCTGTTATAGAGAGTGGTGTCATAAGCAAATATACCCATCTCCGAAACAATTCTATCAGGGAGGTCATTTATGAATATTAGGAATAATAAAGGTCCAAGGATAGGCCCCTGAGATACTCCCGCATTTATATCATATTGTTTAGATGTACAACCGAGGGCAACCTGGATTTTTCTCTCACTTAAGAAGGATTTAATTACATTATATATTCTTCCAGTGATACTATATGATCTAATTTTCCTTAGAAGACCACCGTTTCATACCCTGTCAAAAGCATCTACCCTCTTCTGTTTTCTCCAGTGAACAGTATATGCGTTCAGAGATTACAGTTAAAATGTCTTATGTGGAACGGGCTCTCCTAAATCCATATTTTTGTCGGTCAGGTGTTTAGCAGCTGCCAGGTGTGTTGACTAGGGCTTGATTAATTCAGGACTCAAATAATTTGGCAAAAATCAGGAGGAGGCTAATGAGGTGATAACTTAATGGGTCAGTTCTTGCACCAGAATTCTTGAAGACTGGTACCACAGAAGCCGTTTTCCAGCAGTCGAGAAAGTAAAATTCGTTAAGGCATTTATTGTAAAGTTTGGAGAGAACTGAAGCAACCTCGGCGGAGCATTTTTTGTAATAGCACAACCGGGATGAGATCGGGTCCACTTGCTTTCGAGGTGTCTAAGTTTTTTATGATATAATGTACCTGAGAAGTGGTGATTTTCAAATCGTCTAGTGTGGCGTTCGTCCGCAAACGAAAGTCGGGGAGGGAGAGATGTGCCGGGTCCAATGTGAAGTTAGAGGTAAACCGACTGGCAAGCAGGTTAGCCTTGGCGCTTACTGTGCAAGCAACCTCATGATCGTTTGATAGTGGGCGGATCGTTGACTGCCCATTTATTACTACGATGTTGTAGATTTTCCAAAAATCACGGGTTCCTAATTTCTGTGCTTCGATGCGTTTTCTGGTGGTTTCAGTGTTTTATCTCTAAGCTCTCGCTACTTCTCTTCTACAATTACTTCTAGCTTCTATATACTTCTGTCTGTTGGAACTGGACTTTTGTAGGTTGAATCTGCGGTACGCATGCTGCTCTTGAGTAATGGCAGCTGCAAAAGCAGCAGTAAACCATGGGAGAGAGTGGGGCTTGCTATAGAATTTCTGTGTGGGAACATGTGCTTCAATGGCTGTTTTGAACCATTCACTGGTCTCATTTGCCAACTGTTCCGCTGGAAGAGAAAAGATATTTCCCCATAGGGCATATTTGATGAGTTCCCTGATGGCTTCCCAGTCAGCCTTTTTGTAATACCTCGTTGTTTTGAGCAGTGGGTTTTCAGTTTTAAGGCGATAATTTAGGGTAATTTCTACCATTATCACAGCATGATCAGCATTCCCGAGTGGGATGTGGGCATTTGTTGTACAATTATCGGGAACTGTGGTCAGAAATAGATCTAGAAGTGAGGCATGTTGATCTTCCTGGTCTGGGAAACGTGTAGATAGGGAATGGGATATAGAGAAGCTATGTGTTGTGCTACCAGCTACGTCTGTGTAAGTAGAGAACCCAAGCCAGTTACTATGGTGGACATTGAAGTCATCAAATACATGTACTAGTGCGCTAGTATCGAGGGAGAGTGCTATATCTATGCTTTCAGCGACTTTGTTTATTAAGGTACAGTCCTGGGTTAAATAAGAGCGGTTGAGAAAATTAAAATAACTAATGTTATGTTGCATGTTTAGTCTGAAGCACATAAAACCTGGTCAGCTGATTCTAGTTTTGTTTCTCTAGTCAAGGGGAGGGTGTTACGAATATAGACTCCAAGCCCATGCATATGTCTGTCCGAGTCCTTACGGCAGAGTGGGAGATAACCAGACATATATAAGGTGATCTATTGATATACTTATGAAATTGAGTTTTATTCTCGCACTGATACTTATATTAAAAGCTTATTTTTTCTATTCATTATTGTTGAAACGAGCTTTTTAATATACTCTGTAATTGATATGCGTGCAACTACAGGAAGATCTACAAGTTTGCGTATTTCTTTGATCATCAAGTCTTAATTAATTACCTATTAATTTTTATGGTTTCTCATTAGATGACTCGTTTTATTTCACTAATACGCTGGTTTCTAATATGCATAGTTTCTACATTCTGCATAATTGCGTAGAATTTAAGACTTTAGCACACTGATATATATATATATATATATATATATATATATATATATATATATATATATATATATATATATATATATATATATGGGGTATTTATAGTGTTACATAATATTCTTTCAAGTTTAAAATATCAAGTTTACTCAGTTGGTCATATATTGCTTTTCGAAAGGTTATCATTACAATATTCTTTTTTATTGCGACTAACAGCAAAATTATTTTATTGCTGCATATGTAGTCAGATATTTACCTTAAAAACTTAGAAAAACACTGCATTTCTGAATTTTTTAGATGAAATGTGAATAATTGTGTTATGTTGATAAGTCGGCATATCATTCTTATCTTGTGGGTTATTAACACTGCGTTTCGATCGCTGCAACCTGCGAACTTCTTCGGGTGTTGAAAACATGCTTCTTTTTCTCGACGTGGGTTTCAGGGTGGGTCCGTAAATCATAAAGAAGGTTCAATCTTCAGGGGTCACTAAGATATTTTTTCCTTTGACTTCGAAAAACACTATTTTAGACGATTTTTATGGTTCAATCCACTGATACGCTCTACTGTTCTTTCTGATGTCAAAGGTTATGGCTGTATTGTATTTACTTTTACTTGTACCAATTATGTCGTACATTTGTGCATTATTATTCTCATATTTTTATGTTCAGTTATTTAAAGTTTTTTTTATTCGCTTGTATATTATTTCATTTACTATTTGTCAAGTCATATTTGAAAGTTATATTAATTATTTTTCTTATAATTTATATTCCGGTTACAGTATTCATTTAGAGTGATCCGACTTCAATTTGAAACTTTATGTTGTTTATAACGTTTTTTTAACAGTCTTCGAAGGCTTTGTTAATAGTTGAATCTAAATTGATTGCACAACTTTATTAAACATCGGCGTTAGATATAATATGATTTTTTTTTATATGTATATGTATTCAAATTATAATTTCTTATATCAACTTTATTTTCGTTGAGTATGTTAAGCTTTTACATTTTAATGATTATAAGTAAAACGTATTCTTTTTCTTCCTTCATAGTATTGGTATTCAAATGGAGGTGATTTTTGTAGACTCTATATCTGAAAATCTTAGTCACCTAGTTTTCTACTAAAATGGAATTTCAGTTTACTGAATCTGAAACCGTTTATTATTTTCTTAAATTATCCATTTTTGCTAATCCATTCTAATTAATTTTACATTTTGTATGTTCGTTGCTGTTGTAAGTCTAATATAATATGCATATTTATAATCTCTTATATATCTTTTCTACACATTTTATCTTTCTTATATTTGATTAACACTTAATACTTAAATATCCTTGTTCAAATATACGTCGAATTATTGCACTTATGAGTTTAACTACTTCCAACATGTTATAAAAGTTATATTGTAGATTTATTTTCCAATAGATATTTTCCATATATGTGTGTTAACTTATTAATATTTATTTACTAACATCCTTAATAAATCTCTTTACATAGCTGTATTTACCGTTAAATATACTTGCATCTTTAGTAGCTAAAAAAATTCACCTTAATATTACACGTCAACTTTATAAATTTATCCATATTTCTTAATACTGCTACGCCGTAAGTAATTTCTTAATTAATTTTGTCATTCCAACTTGTCTCTACTCCGCTCCATTCATGCCCCGTCTTCCTCTCTATTTTTTATAAGTTTTATTTTTCTATCAAAAATAATTTTTATTCGTCTGTGTTTTTGACCCTTAGTGTATACTGATTCATTGTAAACTTTGTTTAGGCTTATAGTAAGGTTCAAATGTGCAATTGTTGATTCAAATGTTATATCAAAGAAGTTGATATTTATATGGATTTTTAGGTTCATTTTACTAGGAACTAATAAATTCTATACTTAGTTTTTTTATATAATGTTTGAGTTCACAGAAATAATGCGTCATTTCTACCGTTCAACCCCGGATTTTTTTGTTCTGTTCATTCAAAATGTACAGATATACCAGATTTGTTACTAATGCAGATCTTGGGGATCCCATTGTGATGTCAAAATTAAGATTCGTGTTTTTCCTCGTCCATAATCAAATTTTTTCTTCTGGTTAGTTTTATCATTTCAGATGTTATTGTCGTAAATGTTGTTTCGTGTATTGCTAATTTCAAAAGCTTATCAAATAAGAAACGGAAAATAGAGGAGTAGTATGAGTCAATATAAAACATTGTGAATTAGCGATTATTACCTTGAGGTAAATTGCTGAACTAAGGGATAACTTCCTCCAGAAACCAGCAAATAGTATGACGAACCTTAGATATCAGTGTTGATAGGATACTGTCTAAAATCTGTTCACCCAATGAAGATGCAACATAATTTTGCTTCTGTTCAGCATCTATTTTAAATTAAAACATGTTCTACTCGGAATAAAGCGAGAGAAAGTAAAAAAAAATGATTCAAGCTGATGGCACACAAAGTGTTTTTACTTTAAAAACATATATATATATATATATATAAATATATATAACTACTTCATTTACTCACATAAAATTAATATACGAAAGTATAGATTTATGCGTAAACAATACGTAGGTAGAACTAGTTAGTAATTTATAAAATATATATGGCGTACAGTGAATATTCGGCGTTTCATCCACTCTATGATTACTCAGGCTTAGGCGCTTAAGCCTGAGGAATCCTAGAGTGGATGAAACGCCGAATATTCAGTGTACGCCATATATATTTTATAAATTACTATATATATGTATATATATATATATATGTATATATATATCATATATATATCATATATATATACATATATCATGCATATCATGTATATCATATATATATCATATATATATATATATATATATATATATATATATATATATATATATATATATATACAACGCTTTGATAGAGGGAAGGCTAAAACTTGCTGATCTGAAATAATAGCAAGAGGAGACTTCATTCCAAATATTTCTCATATGTTATATCCCCCTCTTTTGGAAATAAGGTACGATTATGAATATCTTCAGTATCAAATGATTCTTATACACTGTGAAATTTACTTTATGTATGAAAACCAAAAAGGTGAAGTATAACATATGAGAAATATTTGGAAGCAAGTCTCCACTCGCTGTTATTTCAGATCATTTGAAACCATAGCAGCAACTTTTAATCCCTCCTCTATCAAGGCCAGGGTTTTGGGGGAAATATCATATATGTTTTAATTCATATGCAAAACTAGGAAAACAAATGACGCTGACTGGAATATTGATAAAGGTGCAGTATCTTTCCACCCTCAAAAATCCGTTGTAATTAAAAAAAATATCCTTTAAAATTACAACTATATAAGTTTTCGGGGGAGGGGTGAAAATAAAAATAACTGTTAAAATCCGAGAAAACGAGTAGTTTCCAAGATATGAAGAAAGTATACTTGTAAAAATGGGAGATGATCTTTCTATATAATTTAACGTAAAATGAATACACACTTTATAGCTACTATTTTAGGAGTGGGCGTCTGTTATTTATAAGGGGTGCTGTATATTTGGTAATTGTGGCCTGGTAGGTCAACACAAAACCTACTTTAAAATCTTGTTCTCCATAGATTTTCGGGTGTGCTAAAAACGAATATCGCATTCAAATTTTCTGCAAATAAGCATTTTTCCGGGTATTAAGCAATGTAATTCTATATTTTATAAGTGGTGGCCATTGTTGTGCGCACAATTCAAATGCAATATAGTATTTTATTAAAACGACTTTATGTGTCACAAATTGTGTTCGAAAACTACATAATATAGTGGCAAATAGCCTAGATGAAATAAATTATTGCAAACGTATAATACTTTGTTTCAGAGGGGAGTTCATTATATGGAAGGCATATATAGCTTTTATTTTTATATTTAACTAAAATAAACATATTTGATTGTTTATATATAGCCTACTAGTTGAACTCCGAGCATTGCTTGGTCGTACAATACGCTTAATCATGATATTTTAATTTATGTAGATTACGTATATATTATTATAAAATTAATCCCTTAATCCTTATATCTTACGAGAAATAATTTGCTCGGTGGACTAATTCGCAAAAATATATAATAAATAATAGTCTATAAAATTCTGTCTGTATTTGCTTACAATATCACGTCAGCTGATATTTGGACTTAAAGATTAATGCCCTGAACACGCAGTGCTGATTAATGTTTAATTTAAAAATATGCAAACAAAGAAATTATTTGCTGCCATTTCGAACGGCACTTCTTCTTTTGTCGTAAATTGAATTCATTAATAAAAAGAAATTAAAATAAAATGGAGAGGTACAACCGGGCTTGAACAAGGGAGCATTCAATCTGTAGTCGAATGCTTTACCACTAAGCTATGTTTCCAAACGTCAACAAATTATTTGCGGATATTTCACTTATTTTAAAAACAATTTCCTGACTAATTTCTTTTTACCATGTCACATCGATGTAGTAATACGGAGGGGGAATCCCTTTTTAGCTTATTTAGATGACAGAAGAACTTTTTCCTTTTTATGCATAATCTACTCTCATTGAAATAGACTAATTTAAATATGAAGTCGACCGCTTGACATATAAACACCCGAATTATTAACTGTGCCTAAAAATGAGTCGTAGGCGAAAAAAAGACGCACGGACTTTCTTTACTGGTAAATATCTCAGACAAGAAATTGTCTTGATTTCAGATTGCCTATTTGCTTCTATTTCTTTTCAGCCTAATTTGCCCAGTTTTTAATTTAATTCATGCCTGGCCAAGTTACTGTTATAAAATCTAAACGTGACGAAGTTTTCAGAATCTATTCAAAATATATAAGCAGAATATTGGTATTCTTCCTTTTCCTTCCCCTTAAAGAAGGGAAAGCTCTCACTAACGACCAAATGTAAGGTGTGCCCCCCCTACTCCAATGACCTAGCTTAGTAATGGCTTAGTAAGGTCAGTATTTCCTTAGCGTCACGTGCATGGTGGTCGAAGAGATATTTGCCGCCACACCGAAGATCTAATTTTTAGCTAAGTACATTTTTTTGTATTTTCTTTGCACACTTTATCTTATTTTATATTTTATTCTATCCTCTTTTTAAACCAAACAAATCTAACCCTTTTATTTTATTTATTTATTTATTATTTTTATTTATTTATTTATCTATTTTTTTTTTTTTTCGATGTAATTTTATCTTATCTCTCAGGCATCTTGACCATTCTTGATTCACTTATTTTAAAAACAATTTCCTGACTAATTTCTTTTTACCATGTCACATCGACGTAGTAATACGGAGAGGGAATCCCTTTTTAGCTTATTTAGATGACAGAAGAACTTTATTTAAGTACAATACTTAATAGTAACAGCCATGGTAAGGTGCAAAAAAAAAAAAAAAAAAAAAAGTGCCACCTAATTTAACTTTCACTATTCGTTACCTAAATGTGCAGTATCTTAGCTGTGATACTAGAGCTATTCTTCCTGAGTGGATGCTATGCTCCTGTACGTTACCTTAATGTCTTCCTATAAATACAAAATACGGAATTTCAGACCGCCATGAACTAGTTCTTGTAACTGGAACAAACACCTAACTGCTAGCTACGAAATCCCAATATACATTTTACCTCCAAGACGATTACCTCTGTCTAGCCTGCATGCGCAAAAAAAAAAAAAAAAAAAAAAAATTACCTGCCACTCTAAATCCTTGATTTGTTTCTTGTAAACTAATAACTCCTATCCCTTGAAGGCTAACAATCTGCTCATTCCCACCAAACCGCCACTTAACTCCTACATTTCACTCCGTTTTGTACTGGAATCTTTAACTTCCAGCCCCTGACTCTCACATGCTAACTGCTTAGTCATCACTAAACATCTATACAATTCTACCCTCTAGACATGCATTGGAGTTCATTCCTATTCCAGTTGGGATTAAACAGCTAAAGTATGTACTCGGAAGCAAAGCACACCGCACTGCATTACACAACTGTCCCCTCTTAGATATCTTTGCAACGCTAATACGAAACTGAACCAATGCTCTTTGCTATGCTAAATGTCCATAACTTTTACTTGAAAGCTGCAAACATCTTCTCTCAATAATAGAAACTCACCTTGTACCTCCAACTTTATTCACACCTACTAAAACCAGCCCATATATCTATTTATCAAATTACACATGACTCAAAACTTACTGTTTTACCCGTACTATATTGCACTTGCATCTCATGCCCTGATATCATCTAAAATAGTTTTGGCACAACTCTTAGTTCAATTCTTAACTCCTACTCACACTTAAATATTATACTAGACCCAAGCTCACATGGATAAAAATAAATAAATAAATAAATAAAAAATAAAATAAAATAAAATAAAATAAAAAAAATAAAAAAAATAAAAAAAGGAAAAAAAAATGAGAAAAAAATATTCATAAACAAAAATGAAAGCCTCTAACCACACTATCTCCTAACAAGCCTCCTTACAATCATAGTTGCTTACACTGCATGAGCTCTACTCAACCCCTTTATCCAGTAGCAATGAAATAACAATATCCCTAATCCACTTTGAGGAGTGTAACTATTTAGCAGATATAACCTCTACAAACTAACCCAATAACATTATCTAACCACGCGGGGTCGCAGAAATACCTGGATTAGAACCCAGGCGCGGAGCAAACCCTCTCAGTGGTGACGGACCCAGTAGATCTTCCCAGATCATCCGTCTAGGAGAAGGAAAACTCTGAAACTAAACCAAAGAGGAGGGAGGCCTCTTCAGTCTTGGATGACAGCCTTCCTAGAGCTGGTGACTCAAACAAATTACCGGTTTGCAATACCTTAATTGCTTAAGGAGTAGATAGGTCCTGCTTATCGCCCGGCTTCCACACTCCTTCTTTGCCTATTAGTCAGGCGCAGAGATACTATCAGTGATTCGACAGAAACGCCCATTGGTAGATCTTGTTTCTTGTCTAGGGCAATGAACGCCGTTTCCCCCACTCCCGACACACCCCACCCCTAAAGCTGGGCATTTGAGAATGCTTGAGTACCACATATGCCTGAGCAATTAGATTGGGTTGACCTTCTTCTGATGGGTTGAGGGTACCGGATTGACAGTTACTGGCTGCTGTTTCCGACTGGTAGTACAGGAGCCCTAACTCTTTGGTAGCGCTTAGAGCGGCTGCTCCATCAACAGTTGAATAATATCGGGATGTTTGCAGTGCCATGGCGCGCATGGAAAGGGACCCTGCACTCATCCCCAGTGGGCTTTCCTGAGGCCACAGTCCTAGTTGATGGTGGGTCAGCTGATGGTCTACTTGTGATGCATGTGTGATATTCTGCATAACCTCCTGCTCGGCTTCCCCTAACCCAACTGAAACTCGTTAAAAAACATGATGACAGTACAATCTAAAAATAAGCTTAAACCAGGCTTAGGGTCAAACAAATTCAACTTGCCTCCTCCCTTGAGGCTTGCATTCACAAATATCCGTGGGCTTAGAACTAATTTAGCTGATGTTGAAGCATTTCTCCTAACAAATGCCCCGGATATCTTAGCACTAAGTGAGACTAACCTACACTCCTCCATCCCCTCTAACTACTTTAACATGCCTGGATATCTCCCACTCTGCCGTAAGGACTCTGACAGACATATGCACGGACTTGGAGTTTACATTCGTAATACCCTTCCCCTGACTAGAGAGACAAACCTAGAAACGGATGATCAAGCCTTTATGTGCTTTAGACTAATCATGCAACACAGCATTAGCTACTTTTACTTTCTCTACCGCTCTCCTTCGACCCAAGACTGCACCATAATAAACAAAGTATCTGACAGCATAGACATAGCACTCTCCTTCGACACTAGCGCCCAAGTACATGTATTTGGTGACTTTAATGTCCATCACAAAAACTGGCTTGGATTCTCTACTTATACAGATGCAGCAGGCAGCGCAACTCATAGCTTCTCTGTATCTCACTCCCTATCGCAAATTGTTACTTTTCCAACCCGCTTCCCTGATCAGGAAGAACAACACGCATCACTATTAGATCTGTTTTTGACCACAATTCCTGATGATTGTGTAACGAAATCCGACAGCCCACTTGGGAACGCTGATCATGCGGTAATAATGGTTGAAATCGCCCTAAACTCTAGACCCAAAACTGAAGAGCCAGTGCTCAAAACAACCAGATATTATAAAAAGGCTGACTGGGAAGCTATCAGAGATCTTATCAGAGACGCCCCATGGGGAAATATTTTTTCTCTTCCTGCTGAACAGTGTGCAACTGAGACCACTGAATGGTTCAAAACTGCAATCGAAGCGCATGTTCCCATGCGGAAATTCTATAGCAAGCCCCACTCTCCCCAATGGTTTACTTCGACTTGCGCAACTGCCATTGCTCAAAGGCAGCATGCATTCCGCAGGTTTAACCGACATAAGTCCAGTTCAAACAGACAAAAGTACATAGAAGCTAGAAGTAACGTTAAGAAAGAAATAGCGACAGCTAAGAGGGAATTTACGGAAACCACTAAAAAACGCATCGAAGCACAAAAATTAGGAACTCGTGACTTCTGGAAAATCTACAACAGTGTAGTAAATAATGGGCAATCAACGATTCCCCCACTAACCAACAATCACGAGGTTCTTTGCTCAGCAACCGAGAAGGCTAACATGCTTGCCAGTCGGTTTGCCTCCAACTCTACACTGGACCCTTTAAACCACCCCCTACCTGACTTTCCTATGCGGACAGACGCCAAGCTAGACGATCTGGAAATCACCCCTGCTCAGGTGCATGCTATCATAAAAAACCTTGACACTTCCAAAGCATGTGGACCCGACCTCATCCCAGCTGTGCTATTAAAAAAGTGCTCAGCCGAAGTAGCTCCAGTTCTCTCCAAACTCTACAACAAATGCCTTAATGAATCTTGCTTTCCGAGCTGCTGGAAAACTGCTTCAGTATTCAAGAATTCTGGCGAAAGAACTGACCCATTAAATTATCGCCCTATTAGCCTCCTCCCACTTTTTGCCAAAATATTTGAGACCTTAATTAACCATGCTCTAGTCCAGCACCTTACAGATGCTAAACTTCTGACCGACCATCAATATGGATTTAGACAAGCCCGTTCCACGGCAGACATCCTCACTGTAATCTCTGAACGCATATACCATTCACTGGACAAAGCGGGAGAGGGCAGAGCGGTAGCTCTAGATATATCTAAGGCTTTTGACAGGGTATGGCATGAGGGTCTCCTCAGGAAGATTAGATCTTACGGTATCACTGGTAGAATACTTAACATAATTAAATCCTTCTTAGATAAGAGAAAAATCCAGGTTGTCCTCGACAGTCGTACGTCTAAACAATATAATATAAATGCCGGAGTGCCCCAGGGATCTATCCTTGGTCCTCTGCTGTTCCTGATATTCATAAATGACCTCCCCGATAAAATTGCCTCTGAGATGGGTATATATGCTGATGACACCACACTCTATAGCAGGCACGACAGGAAAACAAATGAACATATATCTAAAGTAATGGCAGAAACACTGGAGGATGACCTCAAATCAGTAGTGGAATGGGGACAAAAATGGATGGTAACGTTCAATGCCACCAAGGCAAAACTGGTTTCATTCAATAATTACAGGAAACCTTCTCTACCACCTATAGCAATGGCCAACAACTCTTTAGCTGAGAGTACGTCTTTCAAGCTCCTTGGCCTAACGTTCACAGGAAACATGAGCTGGAACAATTACATCGAGGGCATTGCCAGGGCCGCTGCGAGGAAGGTGGGCTCTCTCTACCGTGCTAGAAAACTTCTAACACCCGAAAGTATCCTGTACCTCTATAAGGCCACTATTCGCCCATGTATGGAGTATTGCTGTCATATTTGGGCCGGTGCATCGGCTACTAGTCTCTCTCTCCTTGACAGGGTTCAAAAGAGAGTCGCAAATCTGATAGGCCCTAAACTGGCATCAAAACTTCAGCCTCTGTCCCATCGTCGAAACGTTGCATCCCTCTGCCTGTTCTACAAGTATTATAATGGTGAATGCTCTGAAGAACTGCAAGCACTTGTGCCCCCACGACGTGAACACCCTCGACAGACCCGACAAGCTGCAAAATCCCACCCCCACACTGTAGAGATCCCTAGATGTAAAAGATCGTTCTACTCCAGTAGTTTCTTCCCCAGAACTGCTAGACTTTGGAATTCCATTCCATGTCACTGCTTCCCCAACTGTACTGACATGCATAAGTTCAAGTGCAACGTGAACCAACATCTCGCTGCCCTAATCCCTACATAGTGCCCCAGTAGATGTTTCCCCTGATAGTAGCCCCCTACACCAAAGTGGCAATGTGCCTTGTTTGGGGTGAAAATATAATAATAAAAAAAAAATAAATAAAAATTTTTTATTATCTTCCGGTTCACTGCAATTTGTAACAATTCTTTTTTATCTATTAGAAAGAAGTACTGAGAATACTTTTTTTTAATTTTTTTTTTTTATTATATTTTCACCCCAAACAAGGCAAATTGCCACTTTGGTGTAGGGGGCTACTAGCCAGACATAAAGTACCTTTGTGTGAAATTTGCAAAATATAGGCTCAGCCGTTTCGGGACCTATAAGGAAGTAACTCACACAAACACAAAGTGACTTTTATATAATAGTAATTATAGAGATAGATATAGAGATATATATGTTATACACGTTGTGAATAAACGAAAGGAATACCCGCCTTGTTTATAAGAAAAGACCCTTTTGTAAGCCTTGAAACTTTAAAAAATCGATTCTTACAACTCCGAATCGTGTACAATTGTATGCGAACGCCAGTGGCTAAAATTATTGTACGCGAGTTATTACCGATAAAAGCCATATTTTGAAAAAACAATGTAAATATTTTTAAGCGAACTATGTTTAATATATATATATATATATATATATATATATATATATATATATATATATATATATATATATATATATATATATAAATAGACAGTGTGAATTTAAAAAAAAACTTTTCTAATTAAGTCAATGAGGAAGGTTTTCATACTGGGTTTCTCTTCTTTTATTGCTCTGTCACATTTGACTGGAGATTGACTTCTCTTTGGGCTACTGCACTGTCCGGACAAAAACAATTTTCATTATTTCAACTGTTTTGAAGACTTTCCAATCAGATTATATGCATCGTCACACTGGACTTATTTTGGACTCAATTTTCTCCAATAACTATATTTACATTTCGGATCAACTTGAGTTAATTTTCATGCAAGCTGAAATATTATTCGCGGTTTGTTTTTATGTGTATTTGATATACCTACAGAGTTGAGTTTTTCATCTCGATCGGACATTGATATGATAAGCCTACTTGTTCTATTTACAAATTATTAAAACGAACTTTTGATATTTTTAGTAATGCAGGAGACTTCATGAAGGTTAAGTAAATTGTATTTTACTTTGAAAACTAATATTTTTCTTATACTGATAAGTATGTTTTCTTATACGTCAGTAGTGATTCAGTCAATTAGTGTACATTTTCACAATGTGTACAGTGTACATGATGAAAACTCAGATATGTAGAACAGAATCCTTTCCAGACATGAGTGACATAAAGTTGAGGCAGGGAAGAACAGGTTAATCGGTAGAAAAATAGAGATACGAAGATATGACGGATGACGTAACGTTTTTCAGGCTGTATGAAATAAGATTTTTCACTCAATCAGGTGGATAGGAAAGTTGTTTCAGTTTTTAACTTTTAAATTCAGATGAACACAAACAGTGATCGATCGAAATTAGCACCATCAGAATAAACAACGCAAAACAAGTGTTTACGCCAGTAAATAAAAAAATCTTGCGTTTTGAGGCGATTAAGTCACTGAAGACGTTTTTGATATTGCTTAGGTTTCTTAAGCATTTCTTACGCAGAAAGTTTTTAAGATCTTTGAAAAAGTGGTAGGTGAGACATCTGGAGAGTATGGTGGATGAGGCAGAGTATGGCAACCCTGTTCGTTCAACTTGTGCAGGGTCAGTTTAACAACGTATTGTCGGCCATTATTGTGGAGGAGAATTTGAGCTTTTCTGTAAACTAATTCCGGGTGTTTGTCGAAGTTTACAATACATTTCATCCATTTGTTGACAGTACTTCTCCGTCGTAATGGTTTCGCCTGCGTTCAAAAAGTTGTAATGGATAAGACCGGTCGCAGACCACCAAACAATCAGCATGACCTTCCTTTGGTGCAACCCTGCTTCGGGAAGTATCGCGGCGCTTTGTCGGCATCCAACTACTGAACTGAGCCTCGCCGAATGTCGTAAAGAACCCAATGTTCATCACAAGTCACACCCCAGGTCGAGAAACGGGTTGTTCCTGTTGCATAAAAGAAGCGAAGTTTACACTTAATAAGGGTGTTTCCATTTGTTGTCTTTCGATTAGTGATACACTCACTTTTAAAAGTATTTTCTTTTTCCACGCTCTCCCAAATGAGTGGACATTATCGTATACGTTATGTCTGTTCTAGAAGCAAGTTCTCGAACAATTGTGCGTGGATTGGCTTCGACTGCTACGCTCACCATCTTCAAAACTCTCGTAGGGCCACGGAATTTCCTAAACTAGTGTGCTATGCGTTCAGTAGTGGTTCCTAGGCCAACTATTTCGTTGATATCACGAGCTGTTTCAGCAGCTTTTCGGTCTGGCTTAAGTTGAAATAAGAAAATGATGCAAATTTGCATTTTTTTTACTTTGTAATCAACGTTTTTAAAAGAAGACATACTTGTTTTAAAACACGTGTTATTTAAACGAGTAAATAGAGCAATAATGCACTTTAAGATGACATTTAAAGTCAAGTTTTTATAACGGAAACTTATTGGAAATATATTATTTGAAATAAAAAAAATTTTAAATTCCGCAAAACCTTCTTGTTAATTTAATAGTAAGATTAGACAGACCCCAAACAACGAATTTAATACTAATTGAAAACTGTTCTTTTTGAATTATTACGACTACTTTTTAAATTCGCTCTTATTTAAACAATTTATGTGCCAATATATCAGTTTAATGTCTGATCTTGCGAGAATAAAACGTACATATTGCCGAGAATGTGATAAATTAAATGTATTTAAAAAATGATATGATTAAAATATATTTTTAAAAATCTCACAAAGACAATAAAAATAACGTGTATGACAATGATGTCACGAAATGCATGATGCGTGGATGAAACTTTATTCGATGACATCCTGGAGAAATCGTGATGTTGAAAAAGAAACTGCGTATCGACAATAAGAAGGAAAACGTGTTATCTAAAATATGTTTGCAACATAATTCATTTGTTTGTAAATACCATGCAAAATATTAGTAGAAAATACATGCTAATATCTAGTGAGTGCGCCATGATGATGCTTATATCGAACTTTATCAGTGATGTGCATGGTTGGTACAGATTGAGGATCACTTGGGAATATCAGCCGATACCTTCAAAAAATATTAATAATGCTGTAATATCTCATATCTTCTCGAAACTGGGGTATACTGACGACGGTATTCTCGTTGTGATATCCTCTTAATATCGAATATATATATATATATATATATATATATATATATATATATATATATATATATATATATATATATATATATATACTAGCGTGGATACCAAGCGTTGCTAGGGTCGATATGAACTTCGGTTTAACCACATCTGCTATACTAAGAATATTGAGTAGTTTTTCATTATTATATGTCAACTCCATCGTTACCCCAACAACATTTTTCCAGGCAGAAACTATAAATGTGCGTGATTTATACGCACATTTATAATTTCTGACCGGAATGGGTAAGATTTTACTATTGTTCCCTTTTCACTCGCGTATGGTCTATGATCGTTTTTTGTCCTGTTG
Source organism: Euprymna scolopes (assembly GCF_053919585.1). NCBI lineage: Eukaryota > Metazoa > Mollusca > Cephalopoda > Sepiida > Sepiolidae > Euprymna > Euprymna scolopes. The sequence continues at coordinate 8,905,624 of NC_136498.1, forward strand.
ATATCCTGATGAAGCCCCGTACAATAGGGACGAAACGTTGATCGCCAATTTATAAATTCTTCGGATTTTCTGTCTCAAAATAACATAACATCAACCATCGCTGGTATTTTTATTTTATTTTTACTCATATATATATATATATATATATATATATATATATATATATATATATATATATATATATGGTCGCAGAGGACAATAAAGAAGATTGCCCTGTTTATTAGCTAATGCATTTTAGTCTACATTGCACTGTAGAGAATTCACTGTTGATTTTATAAAATTATCTGTAAATAATGACTTTAATTAAAGTTCAAAATGCAAAAGCCAAGTCTTATAGTAAAATTGTGCTCTAACTAACTGCCCTTGTCTTATCAAAGAACCAACTTTATATTTTATGGAATTATTTGTACATAATCACTTGAATTAAAGTAACACGTAAAATGTCATGTATAGTGGTTCAATTGTAATCTAAAAAAAAGAAAACATTCATTTTCCAAGCGTTCATGCATTATTAAAGAATGCACAATTATACGCTAAGCCATTCTGCTTGATAATAATTCTTAAATGCACTTATTATGCTATGGTATATAAAAGTGTAAACTTTGTCAAAATCAGATTTCTTTCTTTAATTGGATTTTATCGATCATCGATTTTTTATACTCATTCGATTAATTATGATACAAAGCCTACGTAAGAACACTCCCATATATATATAATATACGTTCCTGTAATATTTCAAATAAATCGATCCAACAGTTTCCGAGTCAATAGGACACGATCTCACGCACGCCGATAAATTTACATTTCAATAATAGATAGATAGATAGATAGATAGATAGATTGATAGATAGATAGATAGATATTTTCGACGGATTAAAATATTTGCAAACAAAATGTTCAAACATAGATTAAGGATCTTTTATTTTAATCCCTTGTTTGCGTTTTGATGGGTTATTAAATATTGTAATTTATTAAATATTTATATTTATCACCAAACGTGTCTCTGTTTTTAATTGCTATATCTAGTATATGGAACTTTATCATCTTGATAAATCGCAACATAAAGTTATATATATATATATATATATATATATATATATATATATATGTGTGTGTGTGTGTGTGTGTGTGTGTTTATTTAATTATATTTCACTGTTTTAATATATCATTTTTTATTCATGAATCTCGATGCATATTAAATGTACCTACATAGCATGTAAAAATAAATTACAAAATGTCAATATTCAAAATATTGTTCATCTAACCGTTTATTTCTCTCAGCAGAATAAGATGGCGTAACTAGCATAAAACACAATTGCAACTATTGTTCTGATTTTTTAGATTTATGTAATCATGCAACATTATGTTTTGTTTTCTTTCTTTTCTTCTAAAGTCATTAGTTCTTATCCTTCTGATAGGTCAGGAAGGAGAATATTCAATTATTAATAGTATGATTGCTTCTGCGTTACGAAAGAGCTTCTGTCGAAAATTGAACATTGTAACGTGTTGAAGGAAATAACTAAATGGTAAGATTAACAGCGTTTTGGAATTTGAATCATAGATTTATGTCATTGATACATATATATATATATATGTATATATATATATTCATTTATATATGTGTATATATGTATGCATGTATGTATGCATGTATGTATGTATGCATGTATGTATGTATGCATGTATGTATGTATGTAATCACTTACTATTTATGACTTTTGGACTATTCATGTGTATTTTGCATGTATATGTGTATGTACGTATGTATATACATGTGTGTATATGCGTATACGTGTGCTTTCACGTGATTATGTTTGTAAGTGTGTGCATATGCATACGTATGTTGGCGTACATCTGTATGTACGCATGTGTTTATTTCCATGTGTATGCGAGGTGGAGGGGGCTCCCGTAAGCCGTGGTGGAGCAACCCCTCTAGGAGAAGCAAATCTCTGAGTTAAAAAACATAAAGCGGGAGAACAGTACTCGCATTAAGCTGGTCTGCAGTTTGACTTGTTGCTGGCTATCTGTTACATGATAAGGGCTGTCCCCTTTTCATGTAAGTATAAAAACTGAGAGATTAGTTAAAATGAAAATGAAATAGCAATAGACGAAATTCGAACCTCGTAATTTAGGTTTAGAAATAGATTACGTGTGAGAATTTAAAACAAACGATTGTTTAGAATAGAGATCAACTATTTCAAGAAAAGAATGTGTCCTGTCAAGTCTATTATGAAATTTTAATTGAAAAAATGTAGCTATAAGGTAATGTTTTTAACATATTGGAAAAATAGGTTACTGAGTATAGGTTAAAATTCCTTTTGTAGAAAAAGGAAAAGTTTTGGACACGCATGTCCAGAACACGTGAAAGAAGGCACATGTTTTAACATGTGTATGACGTCACGGAAAATAGAAAGTTCTAATTATAGAGAAAAAACTTTAGAGTAAAAGAAGACGGTCAGTGAGAGCTAGTCGGTGAGAAACTCAGAGAGAGTCTGGAGTTTTGTAATTCGAACGTCTAGGAAGCGAGACGTCACTTTGAAACTAAAATGTGAAGCTTTGAATTCTTGATGAGGAAACCACGGCCGGTCGTGTGAAGAATAAACTCATCTGTGTTTTTGTAAAACGTCGTCTTATCTTATGATTCTTACAAAAAGGTAAAGTGAAAATTGATTATATGTTTGTGTTATAAAATGTCTTTACATACACGTCTCGACATCTCATGTCTACACAATGTCTGAACAGTGAACACTATCTCATCATTCTAAGAGCTTTCTTCTACACGTCTAAGGAATGAACATTTAAAATATAGGAATCGTAATAACATGAACAATCTCTCATAACACGAACACGGAACGAACAATCTCTCTCACAACATCCCTCTCTAGAACTCTTACAACAACATCTCTCTCTTCTCCTTCTTCAACAACATCACTTATAATAAGACCCTTTAATGAAACAAAATATAACATATCTTGCTCTTGCTTGTTGCTGGATGTCAACAATTTAATCGAGAGAGAGATTTAGCTGTCGTACAAAGCTAAAACTCTGTAACACCATCAGGTATAGATACTCCCTCAGGCATTTGTCTATAAAAAATGGCCCTATTACGATGGAAAAGTTGTGACGCGTGTAGGTCTGAAATGCTGGAAGCATGTAATAATTGATCTGCCATCATAATATGTATCTATGTATAGGTGTATGTATGTTTATATACATTTATATGTATATGTGTATATCTGTGTGTATATGTATGCATATATGTATGCGTATATATGCCTGTGTGTGTACGTATGTATGTGTATACATGCATGTACGTGCATGTATGTATATAGACGTGTATATGTGCATTTATGCATGTGTGTATGTATGTAGATGTATGCATGTGTATGTATGCATATATATGCGTATGTATGTATAAGCATGTATGTATATGTGTATGAGTGCATATTTATGTGCGTTTATGTATATGTAGGTAAGTGTACGTATATATGGCCGTCTTCAGTGTCATGTCTGCTTGTGCGTGTGAATTTTGCCGGCAGAACTAAAGTCATTTTCGGCTCATGGACTTGAGGGAGTGGCACTCATCTGACAAGACGTTGCAATCATCATCAATCATCATGGATGTGTGTGTATGTGTGCCTGAGTGTAAGAAATAGGATGGCGCTTTCTTTTTTAAAGAGGCCTGTTAAAAAATATCCGACCTCAGGCCAGAAAAAATATTTCACATACCTGACGGGGTTTGGACTCTAATCTCTTTCAAAGTAGGCCCCTTGTGCTTGCACACACGTAGCCTACTAATCCTTCCACTACTGGAAACACCTCTGGAATGTTGTTCATCTCCACCGTCGTGATAACAGGAGATGAGTTATGGGTGTACGGGTTCAACTCATAAAAAAAGACATTCGTCGCAATGGAAGCATCTGGAATCTCCAAGGCCGAAAAACCGCGACAAGAGCGAAGCAAAATCAAGGTGATGCTCACTGTCTTCTTTGATATCCGTGGAATTGAGCATCAAAAACCTGCACTCGAATGACAAACAATTACAAAAGAGTCTTATCAAGATGTTTTCCGGCGTCTTTGTGATGCGGTTCGGCGCAAAAGATCAGACATGTGGACTGTGAAAATTTGGCAACTGCACGACGACAACGCCCCCGCACATTCATCCCATTTCTTTGCAAAGCATGGAACTCTATCGTTCGCCAACTTCTCCACTCTCCAGAATGGCTCCTTGCTACTTTTGGTTATTTCCAAAATTGAAGACGCCACTGAAAGATCCCATTTTGAGAGTTGAGAAGAGATAATGCCGAACGCGACGGCGGAGATACACACTATTCCAAAAGAAGACTTCCAGAGATGTTTCCAGCAGTTTAAGGGCCAATGGGCTTAGTGTGTGTGGAAGCACAAGGGGCCAACCTTTAAGGGGATTAGGGTTCGAACCCCGTCAGGTATGTGAAATATTTTTCTAGACTACGGTCAGATACTTTTTAGACATACCTCGTGTATATATATATATATATATATATATATATATATATATATATATATATATATATATATATATATATATATACAGTGATGATCATATTTATTGGCACGGTAAAATAAAAGTTAAATTTTGTCTAATAAATTCTAAAAAAGGGATTAAATTAAAGAAAATAACAAAGTATATTATGTATTTTTAACTGGCCTTTTCGATGCAGCAATCGGATTTTAGAAAAAATAAATAACAAAGGAACAACAAACATAATTGCAAAAAACCCTTGTTCAAAATTAATGGCACGATTTATTTAATAATCAATTGTATAGCCTTTGGCCTTGATTACCTTCCTCAGTCGCTTTTCATAGTTTACAACCAAGTTTTTGCACTCTTCAGTAGTAATTTTAGCCCACTCTTCCGTACAATAATCCTCCAATTGAATAAGATTCTTAGGCTTCCTTTGCATTACCCTCAATTTTAATGTTCTCCATAAATTTTCAATTGGATTAAGGTCTGGGCTTTGTGATGGCCACTCTAAAACATTAATATGATTGTCCTCAAGCCATTTCTTAGTCAGTTTAGCCGAATGCTTTGGGTCATTATCTTGCATGAACCACCAACGACGACCAAGTGAGAGCTCTTTAGCAGAGTCTTTCAGGTTTTCATCCAATATTTTAACATAATCTTCCTTTTTTATGCTACCTGTGACCTTAACACGTCGCCCTGGTCCAGAGGCAGCAAAGGATCCCCAAAACATCAAACTGCCTCCACCGTGCTTCACTGTGGGTATGGTGTTCTTAGGCAGGAAAGCTTCGCCAGATTTTCTGTAAATATAAGACACTTTATTATGGCCAAATAACTCTATTTTCGTTTCGTCAGTCCATAGAATACGTTTCCAGAATGCAACATCTTTATCAATATGACGTTTTGCAAAGGCTAGCCTTGCTTTCAGGTGCATAGGCTTCAATAAGGGAGTCTTTCTCGGACGACATGCTTTTAAACCAGCTCTCTTCAAAACTCTACCAACTGTATGTCGAGATACATTCACTCCAGAGGTGCTCTGTTCATCAACAATCTCCCCAACAGAGATCCTTGGGTTTTTTTTTACTTGTCGAACAATTTTCCGTTCATCTCTTGGGGAAAGAATCCTTTTTCTCCCTCTACCCTCTAAACTCATAACGTGGCCTTGCGATTTGAACTTGTTTATTATGGCTCTAACAGTGGATTTGGGAAGGTTTAGCTTCTTTGAAATCTTATCATAGCCCTCCCCATTGGTATGGCATGCTACAACAAGCTTCCTGACGTCTTCGCTGTGTTCCTTAGTTTTAACCATGGCGATTGAAAATTATAATTTAGTCACTTATAATAGTTTAAATAAATCGCTATCTAAAAATTATCTGAAAAAAATTATTCACTGAATTAGCGTTAAACAAGCATAATATGGCTATAAAAAAGTTCAGAAAGCACGTAAACCGGAAATTGATTGATATTATACTGATACTAAAAGAAAAACAAAGCCGTGCCAATAATTTTGAACAAGGGTTTTTTGCAATTATGTTTGTTGTTCCTTTGTTATTTATTTTTTCTAAAATCCGATTGCTGCATCGGAAAGGCCAGTTAAAGATACATAATATACTTTGTTATTTTCTTTAATTTAATCCCTTTTTAGAATTTATTAGACAAAATTTAACTTTTATTTTACCGTGCCAATAAATATGATCATCACTGTATATATATATATACATACACATATATGTATATATATATATATATATATATATATATATATATATATATATATATACGAATGTAATCGTGATTCTTGTTTTAATATAGCCCCTTTTTTGCACTGATAAAGTAATCTCTTTGAATTTGGATTCCACTGAAACATGTATGCACATATATAACTAATAATGTTTGTATAATAAACAAGGTATATATCAGCTGCGTCTTCCACTAAGCACTTCTTAAGAATCACGCGAGTTTTATTGTATTTACGTGTTGGAAACCAATCTATACAACCATTACACACACACACACACACATATATATATATATATATATATATATATATATATATATATATATATATAGATATAGATATAGATATAGACAGATAGATAGATATATAGATAGATAGATAGATAAGGAACTTTATATGTCTGTGTGTTTGTCTCTCACGGTCTTATGGACTTGAAAACGGCTGGAATGATTTTCATGAAATTTCACACGAACGTACTTCATATTCCTGGCATTGTTTTTAGGTAACTGTTCTGTAGGAATGTCTTCCTTGAGTATCGATAATCGATAATTGAAATATTCTGATGAAATAAGGAACGGACGATTGTTATCAAATTTAACATCTTACACAATTTATGATCACAGGTACATTTAATAAGTTCTATTACCGCACAAGTACAAAGGCTAAACATATAAATCAATAGAAGGCTCTTTGATATGACAGGGTGCGTTCGAAATGAATGTTTCCGATTAAAGCACAATCTTACGATGATATATGACTTTTTTTTCAATTTTAAACTTTAACGCAAGCCATTATATATAAATATAAAGTCATAAAATAAAAGAGTGCGTTATCTACAGTGCAATATATACTGCAATACATTAGTCACTGCGAGAGGCATGTGATGGGTATCCAGTTATAGCTTGCAATCAATCGATTTGATTAAAAAAACGGGCTATTTCATGGGAGTGTAAAACATTCGTTGACTATCATTCAGTACAAGGCAAGGTTCGGTCATCCTGCTCGTATATATATATATATATATATATATATATATATATATATATATATATATATATATATATATATATATATATATTATTATTATTATTATTATTATTATATAGTATTGGATACCTAAAATGCATAAAGATCCAGTTAGTGCATGATTTATTGTAGGTTCAAAGACGTGCATAACTAAACCTTTAAGTAAAGCTATATCAAAAATATTTAAATTAATTATGAATCAAATAAATAATTTTCACCTGAAAATAAATTCTATAGTAATATAAATCTATTTGGGGTAGTAAATAATTCCCAACCAGTGAAAGAAAAATTAGATAAAATAAATTCCAGAATAAAAGCAAAATCTATAGCTAGTTATGATGTTAGTACGTTATATACTAAAATTCCGCACGAAAAACTTATAAAAGAATTAAATGATACTGTAGATTTAGCTTTTGAAGGTGGAAAAGGTAAATATATAGACTTTTCAAACTCTAAAGCTTTCTGGTGTAAAAATAAAAATATCAAAATGAGTGTTTCTAAAGGTATTTTAAAATTACTTGTAAGTCATCTTATTAAAGAATGCTATTTTCAAATAGGAAATAAAATATTACTCCAAACGATAGGTATCCCAATGGGATTGGATCTTGCACCATTTTCGGCAAATTTGTATTTACATAGACTCGAGTATGTATATATATATATATATATATATATATATATATATATATATATATATATGTCATCACTATTAAAAACAGATATATCTAAAACATATAACTTTCATGGGTGTAGGAGATTTATAGATGACCTTATATGTATAAACGATAATGATGAATTCGACAAAAATAAGCATCTTGTATATCCACACGAATTAAAATTGAATTGTGAATATAGAGGACAACAGGCTACATTTCTGGATTTAGATATAAAAATTGAGGATGGGATTTTTCTTTATAAAATATTTGATAAAAGAAACGCTTTCCCCTTTAAAATAGTACGTATTCCCCATAAGGATAGCACCTGCCCTGTTTTTATGTTTTATGGAACTATTATGTCAGAGTTTTTGAGAATAGCTCGCGTTACTTTAAAATTAACAGATGTTATACCACCAGTTTCTCGCTTAGTAATAAGGATGATAAAACAAGGTGGGGATAAAAATAAAATATTTAAACAGTTAAATAAAGCATTTGTTCGTTATCCTGATGCTTTTGAATCGTTTAAGATAAACCAGACTATATTAATTAAGGAAATCCAAAACTATATTAGCAATGTATAAAATGTATTTATAATTACATATAATAAATTTATATGTATAAAAAATAAAAAATAAAAAAATGTATATATGTAAAAATATTTTTAACCTTTATATATCTAATTTTAAATAAATAATAATGTAAATATACTAAATACTAAACATAGTGGGGGTGATAAGTAGTTAAATGGATTAATCCTAATCTTATAAATACAAGACTGATAAATCAAAAAATTAAAAAATATATCCATTTTAAATGTGGAAATTGATGAATCGCACAGGTAAGAAATTCATTTTTATAGTATGAAAAGGTTATTAATTGCAATTAAGAATAGGAAATTGGATCAAATATTTGTAACATGTCTTCTTCCTAAGATTAAGGGTTGTGGTGTTTGATCAACACTGCTGGAGAGCCATGATTTAATATACTGTTTTGTTTTTAAATCCCCGAAACAGTGTTTCATGGAAAACAACTGATGATCCCTTAAAAATAAATTATTAGTATTATAGTAAATTCAAGAGCGAGTTGATGCAGTGATTGCAGGTGATTAAATGACTTACTGACTGGATGGTTTTCTAACGAATGATAAAAAATATTTTTTGTATAGTTTTAAAGGTTAAAAACTTCTAAGACTATATATATATATATATATATATATATATATATAGAGAGAGAGAGAGAGAGAGAGAGATAGATGGATGGATAGATAAAAACGGAGAGAGATTTATGTATGTGATATATATATATGTGTATATATATATATATATATATATATATATATATATATATATATATATATATATATGCATGTATATTTATCGGTCTGTTAGACGGTCCGTGACTATGTTACAATTTCTTCAGACATCGTCGGCTGCGGAAAAATCTTTTGATTCTTCGACGGCATTGCCAAGGAAAATGACAGAGCGTCTGTTGATTTATGGCTACTAAGTCTCCTTACCATCCCCTCTCTCTCTCTCTCTCTCTCTCTTATTCTTCTTCTCTCCACCACTCTCACTCTTTCCCTCTTTCACCTTCCTTTCCCACCTCTCTGTGTGCGTAAGTTAGTTTAAGTGCAAGGAATTCAATATTTTATTCATAAAAGAATACATTAAACTTTTCTCAGTTGATATTTATTGCAATAAGTGAAAATCTCATAAAGCGACATTTAAATAGAATTACAACATGACTTATTACTTTTTGTCAACGCACACATGTGAGAATGATTAAAAAATATTGATTTTTAGATGCGTGTTATCATAGCTTTAACATCTGTTTGTCAGTCACGATTATATTTGAAATTACTGATTTTACATACGTCCAAGCATAACTATTAACGGCTTTAACCGTCCGTATCTATACATATTTTATGTGGCACGTGTTTAAATGCATATGTTTTCTACTAGACGCATGTATTAAATGAATATATTATTATAGACTGGGAATATACGTTTGCAGACTATCCATTTGTAATTAGTATATAGATATATATTTTAGAACGTAGTACCATTTTTTAATTGAAAATTACTGAATCCAAACGATCAATTTCTAGCTTGTACTTAGATGTATGTTTTAGATTTTTTTTTAATTTTGAGAATCACTTCGTATTCGGCGGAGGGTGACAGGAAAGGGTGTCTTTGAGTCACGAAATGAAGGTTGGCGAGTGAAGCCACGTGCAGCGATAGTTGACTAGTGTTGTGAATAGATCACGTTTCTAATCTGAGACTGAATGAGAACTTCTGTTACAGTTTTCTTTGGGTAAACGAACAGAAAAAATGCCAGAATCTTTTTTCCTTGCATACGAGTGAATATACACATGGTTTAAGATGTAGCAGGAATTTAACAGGCTAAGAGGAAATGCTAGCGCAGGATTTGGCGATGCGTCTTCGGACCGATCTCTAAAGGTTAATTAACTGATGTATATGCAAAAAACAAAATAAGACTAATGCGTCCATCTATACTGGATTATGAAAACGATTTTATTTTACAGATAGCAAATATGTAGAGGAGCAGTGGTACAGTGGCAGGTGGGCTTGAGTGAAAAACAGTAAGAAAAAAACGGTGAACACAAGGTACGTTGCATGCGCACATATTTTACTATGTTCGAACGAATGAGTAACACGGAATCCTAACATACATAAGAGCATTTGTTATAAAAGTAACCAAATTGATGTTCTGTGATCCTATATGGATAGGACCCCAACATAACACTATATTATGTAAAGCAAACACTATGTTCGTCCTTAAATAAGGAGTTCAACGCTCATTCTTTCAAAGGACAGAGAATGTTATTTAGGGTTTAAGAGAGTGGTATGTAAAATGTAAACATATCTCGTCCAGAGAAGTTGCGTTTTCGATCGAGATTTTTTTTTTACTATGTGGGTTTGCCTGTTTGCTTTTATACAGTAGATCTACATCGATTGACCAGTCGTCATGGAATTTGGTCAAAATATCAGTTGTCTTGTGGTACAAATATGTACTTACTTAGGCCAAATAGTACTCATTTTATATATAGGTCAAAGATTAGTGCGAAGTTAATGAAAAGGGTATAGAACGGTAATTTCTTTCAGAATTAATGTTCATGTGAAGATTAGTATTGAAATGTACGTAAACATTCAGGATTTTATTGTTACTATTAGAGTGGTCATATACTTTGACCGTTGTCCGAATTTGCAAATAAGAGGCCTAGTTCGCATTAATTTTGACAAATAAAAAACAGAATCCTAAACAAATTTGTAGCATCTACTCCAAACATCATCAATAAACTTGGCATAATCTCGTCTGCATTCGTCAAAATAAAACTTTCTGGTAATTACCTCGATCATCACACTTTACGATAAAAACCGCAGCTTTTTAATTTTACCCCTTAAATAAAAAACACTCTGAGCGAGATCAATATATATGTCGGTCAATGGTATCAAGAACCTTACTGTTAGTAAAACAGCTAGTCCTGAAAATATTCCAATCGTACTGCTTTAAAAACTGCAACCGAAAATATAGATTCTAACTAAGCTGCTCAAAAGTTGCTTCAAGAGAAATTATTCGCAATATCAGTAAATTATCATCAGTCTGATGAGTATTAAGAAATACTGTAGATCTTCAGCATTTCAGATCAGTGAATCTATTGGCGGTAGCTTCGTTTTATGTTCGCATATCATTGGCATTTACTAAGGTTTGTTTAAAATTCTAGTTCTCAAGATTACTAGCTATGGAATATTATCGAATTATCATCTAAACTAGCAAAGTCCTACTCTCTTAAGGGTTCAGAAAAAAGTCTTTGAAGACAGCAAATTGAGACTGATATAATAAAGGCGGGCATACCCCACGCATGCATTCACTTCTTTATAAGTGATCTCAAATTACATTCTAAATCATTCACTGACATTTATGCAGAGTTTAAAGCATAAAGTTCAAAGAGCATGACTAAGACCTTTTTCTAGTTGAACGTTACATTTTATGCATTAGATAGCTTATTTCTCTAAACCGACTAAAGATAAAGTACAACGTATCTACTCTTAATCTTGATTTCTACGAGTGTACTTGCATTATTTGTTGATTATGTTTTGTTTTTGATTTCAAAGAATAAGGGTCAAACAACTATTTAGGTTCTCACGTGTAGAAAAACAATGTTTTATATGAATACAGATTTGGAAAAGGAAAACGCTTGAAAACAATTTCAGAAGATTAAAAGTGTTGTGGTGGCAACCACTTATTTGCATATGCGAATAACATAACACTATAAATGGCAAGCCTAGGTTGGCCTTGGTGTGTCTTACTCAAATGCCACCGGAAGTGACGCCGAAGAGCGTACATGTCCTCCCACCAAGACTCTCTGACTCGACACCGTCATTTGTACATATTGTAAATATACCTTTTCTTTAATACACTTATTATTGCGTTATCTTGTTGTTTGCGTCTTCATTGTATTTCCTTACTAATTATTGTTCAACCTTGCAACCACAACAAAAAACATACAAGATAATAGAAAATTTAAAACATAATGTTAAATAAAAGTTTATGTTTGTGTGTAGATAAAGCAAGATGGCGTTTCGTAGTATATTTACATTGAAAAACTCTTACAACTAGAAATAAACTCAGTGAGAGTTATTTAGATTTTTCCTGTATGTAATATTCACATCACTAATATTTTTGCTTTTTAAGACCTTTCTGTTATCTTCCGATGATGTACAATTGATATTACTTGTTTCCCGAGGTACAAAACATACCTGTACATATTTTTGAACTTTTTAGATGAGATTTTATAGTTCGAATTATTTTCATTATTGGAACTACTGTAAAAGATGGTTTCTATTCATTACTTATTTATTCTTCTTATTAAACGTTCCTGCTGATATTCTCTTTTACACTTACTTTTAAGATTCCATTTGCTTTAGGGTACTTTTAAAGTCTGTGTGTTCTATTCTTACACAGTTTCTTGCCTTAAAGGGTCTCGACATGTATGCGCAAATATATAATGTGTACACACCTGCTTGCCTTGTCCAGCGGATGATATCTTCTTGTCGCTGGCTCCATCTCATGCGGAGTGGTACTTACTGCTGCAGATGGATCGATAACACGAGATGGATTGAAGCTTCAATTTGTTTTATTAAAAAGGCAAGCCTATGTCTCGAACCAATGGTTGTCGGAGATGAGACCCTAATGTCACGTCTGCTTCATCTGCAGTCCAAAACCAACTCTAGCCCACGTGGTCGCCAACCGGAAACCTACGACCACAATTCCCGTTACCCTTAATTTCCGGTGCATCGTCACCCCTAATTTCCAGTACATCTAACTAGGTTGATAAAAGGTGACTTGAGTTTAACGAGTGTCAAATCTAACCATCTAAACTCCCTGATGGGAATCGAAAATATATCTACATAACTTGCTATTTCTAGAACCACCTTGATAGCCTTTAAGCTAGGATTCCCAATACTACACTACTGCTATTTTCAAACTATTTTCCTCGATGTAACACCTAGCCTTCTTCAAGTGTACTTTGTTAACTCGAGAGTATTTTGAGTATCGCCACCATTAAAGATTGAATCTTAAACCTTTATAAGAAGATAGCTTACAACTGAAATTAAACAATACCTTAAGGGGCCTTGGGAAGCGTTCTAGTATTAAATTATTAAAGAGGCTTTATCTTGAAACAATCATTCAGTTCTAGGAAAATAAAAACGGTCGCAAGACGAGTAGGGCATGTAACCGTCGGATCGAAGAAAGCAAAATCCTAAACAAAACGTACATCACTGAATGATGACGCATCCCGTATCGAATAATACCTGGATATATATTTTAAGTAAAATTTAAGCAAGTCAAATAATGAAATTAGAAAATTTGAAAATAACTAACGTAAGACACTATGTCCGCCATTAAACAATAAGAGCAATTGCCAACAAAAGTAAACGTCAGCTACGTCTCTCTGCGGAATTACTGCTAAACAAAGGTGTTAACTCTCCCACAAACATAAGGTAGTTTCCATAATAAGACGCAATAGCTCTGAATAGAGAATAAACCCATTGGATAAGGAGATAAGCTCAGGTGGAATGTGAGACAAGTAGGCTGCAAAACCTAACATCTCAAAAGAAGAATTGGGCATCATATTACACAGTGATGATTACACCATGATACAACCAACAGGAAATAGCAATCCTACGTTCGAGAGAAATATTCCAAGAAATCCGAACATCTAATATAATCTACGGGTTATTTTAAAGTAAAAAAAAAGAATGCGACTTAGAAACCAGAGAGAAAGCTGCCACAGATTCGCAATAAAAATAATGGCATATTACCACCTGCACTTACAATTATTTCAACAAGGGTTAAGACATTCAATTAAGGCCATTATAAGCGCTTGAGGTTCAGTATGACTATCGATGAGCCTATTCGCGGTAAATCTAAGTCCAATTATAAGCAACTCTCTATCGTAGGTCAAGAATGAAGCTAATTTCGTTGGAAACATAAAAACAAAGTCTCCCTTTCATTCCAACATCATGATGAGCCGAACATACACAATGAGGAAAGTACACACTGTCAAAAGTACACGCTGGGGAAAGTACACACTAGCGAAAGTATACACTGACGAAAGTACACACTCGCGAAAGTATACACTGACGAAAGAAAACACTGACGAAAGTAAACACTGACGAAAGCACACGCTGTCAAATGTACACACAGGCGAAAGTACACACTTGGCGAAAGTAACCACTATCAAAAGTACACACTATCGAATGTTTACATTGTTGAAAGTACACATTGTGGGAAGAACACACCGACGAAAGCACAAACTTACTAAAGTGCAGATGACGAACTTACACGCTGATGAAAGTACACACTGTCGAAATTACACACTGATAAGAGTAGACTGCCGTAAACATTAATAACACTGAAACTTTTAACTGTAAAAGTAAAATAGCGAACAAATGTATACACACACAAGTTTTATTTTAGTCAACAAGACATTAGAACGATATTATTATTTTTTAATAAAATGTACTTTGGTAAGACACGTTTAAATATAACGTCTATTAATCATTGAACTCGCGCAACAATTATAATGGTACGTCACACAATGAAAAACAAAAAATAGAAAAGGGGGTAGATGCTAACCAAACATTTACTTGATTGAAGCACGGTCATTGGCTAATAACTATAGGTGAAAGTAAATCTGAATCTGATTGGTTAGCCATGTAGACTAAACACTAGGTGCATTTATAAAATGGTTAGCCATGTAGACTAAACACTAGGTGCATTTATAAAACAAACAAGTAACACGAATTCTCTGCATTTTTGACATACGATTTTTGACATATAAAACATGGAAGATTATGTATAGCTTAATTGACATATACTCCAATAACTAAATAATATAAATACCGCTCATATGTTTTAGCTATGGTTTCGATTATAGCAGAAAGAACTTACGCACACGAACACACACACACACACACACATATATATATATATATATGTGTGTGTGTGTGTGTGTGTGTGTGTGTGTGTGTGTGATCGTGTTCTGCACAATGGCAAAAGAGTGCATTTAGGGCGTTACCATTCCTTATATCTCTTCTGTGCTCGTTAAGTCTTAATTTTTTCTTTGCGTAAGAAATGAAATAGGATGGATACTGTAGTTTTCTTAAACTTAAACGCAAAGAAAAAAGCTACGAAATTACACTATAACATAAACACACAGAAAAATAAAACAAATACCTCACTATTAAACAGACATCTTTTCATTCCCACCCACACCAAAAATACAAAAATCTACGACACTCTTAATAGACTTGGTTTTTACTTGATACAAACAACTTCCTCAACCATAAAACAGACATTAAAAACTACCATGCACTCTCCCAAAACCCTCACATCCGATGCCCGTATATATTCCATCCCATGTAACAACTGTCAACAAGCGTACATAGGTGAAACACAGCGAAAATTGAAATTAAGACTTAACGAGCACAGAAGAGATATAAGGAATGGTAACGCCCTAAATGCACTCTTTTGCCATTGTGCAGAACACGATCACTCATTTAATTTAGATCAAGCGAAAATTATTAAATACGTGATAGATAGAGCTAAAAGAAGACTTTTAGAATGAGCACTAATATTGAACATATATATATATATATATATATATATATATATATATATATATATTCTTCGTGAGTTTGGTTTCGTTTTCAATTCAAGCTGATGCAACCAAGTCATATGGATATATGTTGTTTTTTTAATTTTTTACATTACAACTTTATAATATATATGAATCGCTAGCTGCATAATTTAAAATATCATATATAAGCGTATTTTATAACCTGGCTATGCTGCTATCTTAGATAAATACTCTTGCAGTTTAAACAAAAGAGCTATAAAAATATCTTGGTGTCTCTATTTTAGCTGACAATCCACAGAATGCTAACCTTAATATATTACATATGAAAGAGTCCGTCGTGGAATTTTCACATGTCTCGTTAGCGTATATATATATATATATATATATATATATATATATATATATATATATAAAGGTAAGTTGATTTTTTAATTATGACCATAGCTATGCAGAAAAAATTTTTAATAAGAAAAGTAAAAACATAATTTTTAAAGGGCTTTGTCGTTACTTCAGCAAATGAACTTAAACATCGACAAAATTGAATATTGTGAAATTATGCCGGAGTTAAATGAAAAATAACAGCATATTAACGTGTTTGGGAGAAACACATGAAGGAAATATAATCAATAGTTTTTATTTTCGTTTTTTTTATAACTATATTTTTTTCAAAAAACGAAATGAGCATCGATAAAAAAAACGCTGCAAAATAGTTCATTTAAATTTCATTGAACAACTAATAAATTAGGGCTTTTTTTACCCTGTTAATTTTTTAATCTACACCGACACATAATTAATTTTGTTTACGTACTGCACCTGTTTTAACCGGTGCCCACAACAAATATATAGTGATTAAATTATTTTGCATTTTATTCCTTAGCAAGCTAAAGTTATAAAGAAAAAAGGGATATTTTTATGTATTTCTGATATTTTATATTTTGTATTTTAAACACATTATTTTTCTTCGCAAGATTATTTGTGTGTAATTTATTGGACTTGTGCGTTTACTCTGTTAGGCAAGTAATACCATTTTTTTCTGTTTTCATATTTGTCTATATTTTCTATTTTTTAATTTCATAATTTTCTTTTGTTTAATTTCTTACAACGTCAAAATATTTTTATAGGTATTTTAAAAAAATGAGTTGCAAATGAACTATTTCTTCTCGCCGTAATGATTCAACACACCTTATCCCTCAAATACAACGCAAATCTCTACTTTCTCCCTAGTTATCAATTTTAGGTATTATATAAAAAGTAAACACTCTACTTTAAATACGTTTTTCTATCACAATTAATTGCAAATGATAGTATAGGTATTTGTAAGGCAATTAATTCATGTTTGCCCATAATTACTGCATTAATTACAGAAAACATGTTTTTAAAATTTTAAGAAAATTAAAAGAAAAGCCTTGTCTACAGTTGCCAACAAAAACAGTTCTGAACAAAAGACTTGTTGAATTATTTGAACCGTCATATTGTCATGACAAAATTGTCAAATATAGAAGAGAAATTGCCCCAAAACATAATCTGTACCTGTCCTATAAGAAAAAAAAGTCAGTTTATTTTATTTTTTCTTGTTTTTATTTTTTAAGTACGATATCATAAAAGAAATGAAATATCCGTATTTATATTTTATATAAACCAATAGGAAATAAAACTCTTAAAATTTTCACGTAAAATAAGATCAGATTTGGTTAGAATTAACATTTGTCAAATAGTATACTTCAGGTTTCTCTACAAAGGCGAGATTATTTGAATGACTAAAGAAATAAAGTAGAACCCAAAATGTAATTTTCCACTTGAGTTGTCGTTAACGCCTCCTTGAAAAAAAGGTTAATTGTACACGGGTAAAAGTAATTTGACTAATTCTTTATTGCTTAGAGAGTAGAAGCTGTAAATATAATTTTACTCATTATGTAAGTAAACATTTATTCAAATAAAGCTAATCAAATTGTATACATCAATTGACAAGTTCATTCTTAATACTATTTTAATTTCATTATAAGAAAAGAAAAAGTTTGGCCCATTTGTTCGGTTCAGTTATATAAAAACTTATTTTTCTTTTTTTAGGAGGTAAGAATAAATTTCGAAGCTCCATAATAGACACATTTGATAAATCTTCACAAAATAGTTTCGGAGACATCATTTTCTGAAGGGTTTACTTATGTATAAATTCGGGAATTATTGATGAGTCGCAAATTGTCAGAATAGCGTAACATTAATATCTGAAGACTATGGATTAAGGAAAGCTATTGATATTGCTAAAGTTATTTTGATGCGAAATAACGCCATTTTTCTGCTTCAAAAAATTCACATAGGGAAGATTTTGACATGATGGAACAAAACGAGCTATATTTTGTCCTTTTTACATATATATATATATGTATATATATATATATATATATATATATATATATATATATATATTTGTGATTTCGTGAAATGAATTAGTGAATGTTTTCCTCTTTAAATTTGAATAAATCTGTAATTTTAGAAAGTTAGTACACATATACACACATACGTATGCACGCACACACACACACACACACACACACACATATATATATATATATATATATATATATATATATATATATATATATGAACTACTAAGCATAATGTGAAATTACTTGTACATATGGTGAACGCAAACATATACAAGGGTATAAAATGAAACACTTTATTGTAATATTCTCACACATTAAAAGCTACTGTTGCATGACTTTATACAATTACAGTTGTGGTATTGGTTGGTATCACAGGAACTCAATGTATGGTCTGCGCATTTCTATACAGAAATCGATGAGATAACGAAACTCTCTTCAACCTCCCTGTGGAATATCTGGCGTGATCGAGTGAAGCGCATCAGCGATGCATTCGTGTAAATCACCCATGTTTGAAGTCATTTGAGCTTCATAAAGTTTGCCGTTCTTCTACCTTCAAAGGAACTTAGTCTAAACAGTTGTGTTGTGCCCTCGGGGACCGCTTGCTTGTATCTTGATCAATTTACCAGTAACAACTAATCCTTCCGTTTGGAAGCTGCTCGTTAAGAACACTGGGGACAACAGGATATAAGTTAAGAATATGTAAAACCTTGGTTTTATAATTTGAATTCTATATCTTTTATTAAACACCAAACTTTTTTTCCTTTAAAAAGGTAAGAATTATTCTCCGTTTACTAAAAATGGTAATTTATACCAAATTAATGTTCGAATGTAATTAAATGTGTTAATGATGTTTGCGTTAAATACTAGTCCATTTAATCCTCATCAGTCTTCATCATACCTCAAATATACATCAAAGAGATATCACAATATTTAGTTGACTGCACATAATGGGATACGAAATTTCACCTAGATCGGGTCAGTAGTTTATGGAGAAAATTGTTAGAGTATTTTTGTATTGGGATGATTAGACATATTAATCCCTATTACTCATTAACTGTAAATAGAGTGGACACCATGATAATCGCTTTACCTTATTATAAATAAGGTCCATAAAAATTTACAATTATATCAGCCAAGTAGTTTACAAAACGTGCAATATACAGATTCTACCGCTTCAGTAGATATCTCACTGCTGATGCAATTCTCTCTATATATAAAAGCGAAGTGCGTCCAAGGATAGAGTACTGCTGTGATATTTGGGCAGGAACTGCTAAAAACAGCCTATCCTACCTTGACAAAGTACAAAATAGACTTCGTAGCTTAGTGAAGGATGCTCTTTTCTCTTCCCTGCAACCTCTTCCCCACAGAAGGGACGTTGCGAGCCCGTTTTTATTTTATCGTTATTTCCATGGGAAGTGCTCCTTTGAGCTCCAATTTCTGGTCCTCCTTCGCCAATCTTTCATGAAAAAACACCCGTCTAGCTTAAACCACTGTCAGTAATTTTCTCCACTCCTTATCTGTGCCTAAATCAAAACGTAGATTCCATGAAGAAAGCTTCTTTTTTAGAACTTCACGCCTGTGGAACACTTTTCCGTTTGCCTGTTTCCCACCTGACTACAACTTGGATGTCTTCAAGTCCAACATAAACAAGTTCCTGATGAACCGCCCCCTTAAGTAAGACACTTTCTCATATCTTCATTACTAACGATTACTACGATATTGTCCCATTGATTACTGTACACGCAATGACCCTTATCCCCGAGTGGCCTCCGGACCTTAATAAGTGGTGACTTCCATTGTCCGGTCTGTATTTACTTCTATTCCTATGAGCATCGAATTAAAGACATGATCGGTTTTGTACGAGGAAATTACAATTCGAACAAAAATTATATTTCTAGGGTTTCATTTGAAAATTTAGAAAGTCTAATGATACGATATAAATTTCATAATGAGTAATATCGCCTTTGCCCTTTTTTGTTGGGACGTTTTTTTATTAATAAAAATTATTAATAGAGTAAGACGTCTTTTTGTTTTCTTAGTGAGGGTCGATCCCTCGTGGAATAAGAAAATAGAGTGTCGATCCCTCGTGGAATAAGAAAATCGAAGGGCGATCCCTCGTGGAATAAGAAAATCGAGGGTCGATCCCCTGTGGAATAAGAAAATAGAGGGTCGATCCCTCGTAGAATAAGAACATCGCTGTGGGTTGCGTGGTCAGAACGTATTCTGAATAGAAATTATTCATCACATATTTAAAAACATCATTTCACAAGTTTAATGTGAAAATGTAGAATCTACATAACCGACGTAGATTCAGATTTTACGGCGACCGCCAACAACAACAGATGTGTACCTGTCTTTTTCTTTTCACGAGGAGATAATCCAGAAAAACAGAAAATGAGTTTAATCATTAAATAAAAAAAATATGCAGCATTTTTGTTTTATAAATTTTCGAATTAAACTTGAAAACATCAGGTTTTCTAAGATATGATAACGTTTCTCCATTTAAATGTAATATTGAGCAATTTATGTTTAATGGACATTCAACATTTACTCGCAGATGAATGTCTTCCGCCGGGTGTTTGTGATAAATATAGCTATTTTATTCATAGGCAGAATTGAATCTATTATTCTAGAGCTGAAGTATATCACTGGTGTCTCTTTAACGTTGTGATGTGTGGATCTATACGTATATATGTGCATGTTTTATATGTTGTCTCGTTATAACGTGTATTGATCGTCTCTAATGTTCATGCGTGTGAATGTTTTTATAACAGTGTGTATAACAACTATTGGCAATTACAACTTAGGCAGGAATTCTTTACCAAAGAGACAGATAACATTGTCGGTGGGGACACTAGATAATACATTTTCAAACTTTCTTTTACGCTACTTGCAATTAATAATGCTTTGGAAAAGGAACGTCGAGGCGTGAAATATATTTTAATAGACTCGAGTAGGACAGTCTTCGTATAAGGACACTGTGTCAATATGTGTTATGTATAAAAGGGATAAATATATATTTGTCGCATTAATATATACAAAAATGTGGCACAAGGCCGAAAAGGGGCTATAATATTAACTCAACATGCCTCTTTCACCATAATTCACTCCATTTTTTTTTAGAAAAGTGGTCAACCTGGTTTGTTCTACTATAATCCTTTTGTCTATGATAAACTCCTAAATTTACGAGCATTTGCTGCAAAATCTTCAAGATTAATTTGAACTGTAGGTGGCTATACACTCTGACTTTTCAGATGGTTGAGACTTTATATCCATGTTTCCTTCGAGGTAGATTTCTCTTTCCGGCGTAAGAAATATCCCGACAATAAATAAAGACACTTTGGAATCGAAGAGAAATAGTAAAATATTAAACAATAGAAATAACAATAAATATCGGTAAATAAAGAATGTAAAAATATAGCAATAGTTGTAGCTTAACGAAATAAACAAACCTGATATGTAATGAGGATGCTGAATACAGAAAATAATACCTATTCGGTAGTGCCTTTCCTAAAGCAAAATAATATACTTCCTTATCGATGGGTATTTACAAAAATGACTCCAGAGTGAGGCTTTCAACAGTACAAGGCAACATTGTTTGCTGAGGGATAATTTCGGATTAACGGCATAGAATATTTTTCTACATTTTACTTACTAAAAACTTAACCACAATCAGAATTTTATTGCAAATCGAATTGCAATATTAACATGACACCCGTCAAATAAACGTCAAAAATTCCTATTTAAATGTCCCAGATAGTGAAATGTATATTACCCCTTAAGAGGGATTCATAATGAAATATAAACATTTCGTTGAGGAGACTTAATAAATAACTGCACGGTCTGGGATTAAGCGGGCAAATTTGGAGTACAGTATTTCATGATTATATGATTGAACAACAATTCAAACAATGCTCAGTAGGCCCCTGTAGGCACACCCAAAACAAAGACAACAAATTACTGATTTTAGTTTAATAGGTCGATGACAATTGAATCGCATCAAATTGTGACATAATGTAAACTGATCTTAAGAACAGATTAAATACAAAATTTAAAATGACCATTCTTGGCCAGATATCATTATTTGTGGGTTGACAATTTACTCATATAAAAGGAATTATTAAAATGAGTCAATCATTGATAAAATCTATATTACAGTTTTGAATGCAGAAATGCAAGAAACGCTCTACACCGGTCGAAAATGATATCATGAAATATACAGGCACAGTTGTAGCACTTACCAACAAAACAAACGCCCACGTGTTTGTGCCTTGTATAGGCATGCGCTACAACAAAACTTGTGTTTTTATAAGCGGAAGTCTCGAGGTTGTCAGGAATCTACAGGCGCATGCACAAGAGAAGGGATTGAGATAGTGGTATAAAAGGCAGGTCGAGTGAGAAGTTTGTTGTTGTTGTTGTCATTGGACGTTACAGTGACGCGTGCGTTAGCAGGTGATTAAGAGGCTGTTTTTTTGTGTGTGTCAAATCGTGCACCTCGGTTAAGATCATATAAGTCGTGCACCTTGGGGAAGGTGAAGGTCATAAGCTATTTCGGCCATTTCGTTTTGTCTCTTTTCCTGGACAACTATGGCTGGGGCAAAGTTTGATTTAAAACTGATACCCGAATACGACGGATCCACTTCTGTTGTCGACTGGGTCGAAAGGTTTGAGCTGACCTGCAACCTATGTGAAGTAAAGGGGGTGCATACCGTGATTCCCCTGAGACTGGCTGGAGGCGCCCTAAGTGTATATCAGCAACTTAGTGCCGTGGAGAAAGCTGATGTTACCTGTATAAAAATACTTTGTACAAGGCATTAGCCATGGATCCCTGCACGGCCTATGAAACATTTGCCTCTAGGAAACTCATGCCAGGAGAAACCGTGGACGTCTTCTTCGCGAAGCTGAAGAAACTTGCAGTTCTATTTGGCAATGGAGTGTCAGAGCAAACACTGGCGTATGCGTTTGTGACCGGCCTTCCCACCCATGTTAAGAAACTGTTGAGGGCTTCCACCAGCGTATCTGTAACGCCCATGGAACATTTGTTAGAACGCGCTCGAGCCATTATCAGAGATGAGGAGGACCTGAGGGACCCGGTTGTAATGATGGCGCAGGCAGCCAAGACTAATGCTGAAAAGAGTCCCAGTTTGGGACACACGACCAATGGGAGAAGTTTCTGCTGCGGCCAGCAAGGCCATTTCGCAAGAAATTGTACTAACAAGGGGCGGGGGCGCCCGCGCTGTTTCCAATGTGGTAGTTATGGACATTTATCCCAAAATTGTGCGGGAAATGCATCAGGTGGCAGGACGTCAGCGCTGCCCTGTTCCCCGGACAAGATTTAATTGAGGCGCAACCGACAATAAATGTGTACCTGGACCAAGTGCCTTGTTCAGCTCTTCTCGACTCCGGGTGCTCACACACCATCATGAGTGCCAAGTTGTGTCGAAACTGGACAAAGCAGAACATCAAAGTAACCACAATAGGTGGCAATACGCAAGCTTGCTGTGGAGCCGGAACTGTTAAAGTCCACACAGACTCTGGTGTGGCCGCAGACATTAATGTGCTGCTGATGCGAGGGGATTTGCTGGGATTCGATGTACTGTTGGGATATGATGCTATTAAGGCACTGGGGGAGTGATTATCGGAAGAGATGGGATTGTGCGATTTTTGGAAACCCCAGTGTGTGCTGCAGTTCATATTGATCGGCCTGATTTTAAGGTGGACTACGACGCTCACGAAAAGCATAGACTGCATCGTGGAAGTGGACAAAAGGAAGGGCACCAACCGAACTCAAGAATAGCATTGCAGAGTACTCGATACCCGACAAGGCCCGTAATGAATACGAGAAGGAACTTGGGGCATGGATCCAGGATTGATGGCTGATCCCATGGTCAGAGATACTGCCTTACTCGACTTGGCTTTGGGCTGAATGTGGTACCGCAAATCATGAAGACCATTGTAAATGCAGTGTTGTCCCAGCAAAAGACCACTTAGGACGCAACATCGGCCTATATTGACGATGTGTACGTAAATGAAGACGTACAATCTGCGTCGCACGTCAAGGAAAAGTTAGCTCAATTCGGGTTGGAGTGCAAGGATCCCGAACGTCTGAGGGATGGAGCACGGGTATTAGGATTGGACGTTTGCGGGAAAGACGGTACCTTACGATGTAGGCGTGGCAGTGAGATTCCAACCATCCCTGATGTTATTACGCGGCGGATTATTTTTTCCTTGTGTGGGAAACTTACTGGTCACTTACCAGCGTGTGGCTGGCTCCGAGCAGCTGTGAGCGTCATCAAACGCAGGGCAAGTTTAGTAACTACAGGTTGGGATGATGTATCTCATGATGCTCTTCATACTCTGATGACGACAGAACCCCTAGAGAGAGTTAACAAGGAGGACCCTGTCCGTGGAGAATGGTGTATCGATGGGGACACTGAATGTGTGGGTTGACGCTAGTTCTTTGGCATTGGGAGTGTTATTGGAGCAACGTGGAAATGTAAGTGAAGACGCGTGCTGGCTGCGACCCGTGAATGATACTCAACGCATCAACCTGGCGGAACTGGATGCTGTTGTGAAGGGTTTAAATCTGGCACTGCAATGGCAGTCAAAGAAGTTACACTTGTACACGGATTCTCTCTGCGTCTACCACTGGGTGCCCGACACTCTTTCGGGACGAACGAGAGTCCGCACTAATGTAGCCAGTGAGATGTTAATCCGGCGGAGGCTAAACACCCTGAAGAGTCTGGTATCAGAGTATGACCTGTCAGTGAGTGTAACGCTCGTGGCATCACACTTTAATCGTGCAGACCAACTAACCCGTGTGCCTCACAAATGGTATGAAGCTGTGAAGACAGGCGTGGAGTTCGCTGCTCGATCTTGCGCAGTTGGCGCAATAAGCTCATGCCAAATACAAAGAATCCATGTGCAGAGTGGACATCCAGGTATCAAAAGAACTTTGTATTTTGCGAGGCGTGTGGACCCGGCAGTGACAAGGGCGGATGTCAGGCAGATCATCAAGCACTGTGAGGCATGCCAGTCTATCGATCCTGCACCTGAGCAATGGCAGAAGGGGCGATTGGAAGTTGAGCATGTGTGCCAACGATTAGCGATGGATATTACCCATTACAGTGGTAAGCCTTTTCTAACCCTTATCGACTGTGGACCCACTCGTTTTGCGGTGTGGCGGCAAATGACCAGGCAGGACTCAGCGAACGTTGTCCGCCAACTGTCATCTATCTTTTTTGAGCGAGGTGCGCCGGAAGAGATATTGACGGACAACGATGCTGCTTTTTGTAGCCACCAAGTTCGGCAGTTGTTGAATGAGTGGGGTGTCCGACTACGACTGCAATGTGCTCATGTGCCATCAGGGAATGGCATTGCTGAGAGGAGCCATCGCAGCATCAAGAGAATTGCTGCCAGAAAGCAATGTACCATTACGGAGGCCACGTATTGGTATAACATCACACCAAAGGATGGGAAGACACTAACAACAGCACCGGCCAATGCCATACACAAATACCGTGTTAGGATAAAGGGCATTGACACTGTCCAACCAATCGTCGAGGACAGTCATGATAAATACAAGGTAAGGGGATCCAGTGTGGGTTAGACCCCCTGGAAACCGGTGCACCACCAAGTTCAAGCGAGGACGAATATCTGGAGTGGTCAGCCAGCAGTCGGTCCTTGTTTATGGAACCCCACGCCATGTGCGCGATATTCGCCCAGCTAGTGAAGTACATCCCACAACTACAGAGAGCGATGAATCATCAGATGATGAACTGCTGATGAGTGAGGTCACCGAGCAAAGGAATGGTAGTTGTAGATCGTCTGATCAGGCAGGAACAGAACCAGAACCAGAACCACACCCAGAACCAGAACCAGAACCTGAATCCGAGATTGTAAATACCACCCTTCGCAGAAGCCAACCAACTAAGAGGCCACCCCCGGAGTGCACTCTATGTGATCATCAGATCAGGGGGGAGTTAGTACTTACCAACAAAACAAACACCCACGTGTTTGTGCCTTGTATAGGCATGCGCGACAACAAAACTTGGGTTTTTATAAGCGGAAGTCTCGAGGTTGTCAGGAATCTACAGGCGCATGCGCAAGAGAAGGCATTGAGATAGTGGTATAAAAGGCAGGTCGAGTGAGAAGGTTGTTGTTGTTGTCATTGGACGTTACAGTGACGCGTGCGTTAGCAGGTGATTAAGAGGCTGTTTTTTTGTGTGTGTCAAGTCGCGCACCTCAGTGAAGATCATATGTCGTGCACCTCGGTGAATGTGAAGGTCATGAAATAATTGACGATAAACTATACCAAAAGATAATAAGAAGCCGTATATACTTAATGACTGCTAAAAGGCTTGACATATGTTACACAGTAACAAAACTATCACAAAATTTATCAAGACTGACGAAGGATTTAAACAGAGCTAAACAAGTCCTCTGTAATTTAAAAAGAACTAAAGAACAGCATTTATTATTTAGAAAATCAAAAAGTCCCCCCAAATTATAGAGGTTTTCAGATTGGGGAAACGATGAAGCGCGGAAAAGTATTGCTGGATATTTCTTAGACAATCATAAATGGGCATATTATTTCATGGAAATCTAAAAGGCAGCAGATTGTATCTCTCTACGAGTAGGGTGGAATTTATAGCGTTTACAAATTCTGCACAAAACGTGCTAAAGTTATTCTAAGGACAGTTTTAAAACCAGAATTAACTGAAACTATCGCAGTACTTAATTAGAATAATAACTCACAGTCTTTACTCAGAACATAGTAATTCACCAAAGATCTAAGCATATAATTATTACATAAACGAATCCATCATCGTAAATTACATAGCATCAGAACAAAATATTGGCAATATATTTACAAAACCAGCGACAAATATAAGATTTAAACGTTTGCTCAAAATATCTCGGAATTTGACTTTAAATAACGTTTCACAAGCTCAGATATATATTAAGAAAATAAAAATTGTCCATCTTCAGTCTGGGCTAGATTCGGCATTGTTGAGCATGATATTTGTTATGTGGGTACCTAAACGATTTTTATACTAATGTAAAGAATTCCTTAGGTATGTTGGTTTTTACATTTGAGCTATATAGTGGACGTCTTATTTTTCTGTTTAATTATATTGGTTTTGATTAGGAATTGTATAGTTAGGAATATGTTGTCTTGTGTTGTTGTTATAAGTTTTTACTTTCATATTGTGGGTAATTACTGAATTTAACTTTTTCACTCGTGATTTTTTTGTTATATTCTATATGTTCTTTATATCCTGAGTTCATTAAAGCATTGTTGTAAAATGTCGATACTTGATCAAAAGACTTTTGTCAGCTGACAGATTTGAGATCCTTTTGGATAAAGGAGATACTATTGATGTAATAATCGACCTTGGTTGATTGGATTGTTTTGCACATAAAATATAGGTTAAGATTAGGGTTATGGTAAGAGGTGTAATAATCCAATAATATTTTGTAAATCACTGGATTTGCACACCAGTATATTTATCTGTGCCTAAACCTAAACGTAGATTCCATGAGCAAAACTCTTTCTTAGAACTGCACGCTTATGGTATTGTCTTTCGGTTTCCTGCTTTCAAGCTGACTAAATCATGGTTGTATTCAAGTCTAACGTAAACAAGTTTTGACGAGCTGTTCCATATAAGTTAACAAATTTACCGAATTTCCATTACTAACGATTGCTATATTGTCCAATTTCTACTGTACACTCTTTAACCCTTATCCTCGAGTGGCCTCTTGGTCTTGATATGTGGTGATGCCTATGTAAAAAATTATCATGAATAATATATATATATATATATGTGTGTGTGTGTGTGTGTTTGTGTATGTGTGTGTGTATTTTAGAACCGGAATGCATAATTAAAATTCAAAAAGGATTTAGTATCACATGCTCACCTTTTTAAGGTACAAATGAAATTTAATTTCTGTTTTTTCTCTTATAAAACACATTTTTGTCTTTGACATTTGAACAAAATGAAAAAACATAACTCCTTATTTTACACGCTCAAATTTTAAGAACAATAAATGAACATAATGACTTCTATTTTTATTTAATTATTTAGACTACTATCCTCATCCTCTAATTTTCGTTTTCATGGCGTTTCGGCCAATTCTTTCCCTGGCCTTCGTCAGGTTAACTAGAAGATATTATATTTAACAGCATGCCAAAAGATAGACTGACTGAACTTTAACCAATTTTAAAATGGAGATGAATAAAGAATATCTCGCTTACTCATGATTAAAATGCTAGTTTTATTTTGTGTCTTTAACTCCCCTCCCTATTTTTGCTGATTGGGAGACTATGTTTTAAAGGACAACACTTTTGTGAAATTTTCTCTACCCTGCAAGCTCTCTCCCACAGAAGAGACGTTGCGAGCCTATCCTTGTTTTATCGTTATTTCCATGGCAGGTGCTCGTCTGAACTCCAATCTCTGGTCCCCCCCTCGCCAATCTTTCACGAAAAACACCCGTCTAGCTGAATCCACTGTGAAAAATTTCCCCCACTCTATATCTGTGCCTAAATCAAAACGCGGATTCCATGAACAAAGCTTCTTTCTTAGAACTGTACGCCTGTGGAACTCTGTTCCGTCTGCCTGCTTCCCACCGGACTACAACTTGGATGTCTTCAAGTCCAATGTTAACAAATTCCTAATGAACAGCCCCCTTAAGTAAACACTTCATCAAATCCCCACACTAACGTAATGTACTTGCAATAACCCTTATCTCTGAGTGGCTTCCGGGCCTTGATAAGTGGTGATCACCGTGTAAAAAAAAAATATTGTCAATATATATTTTCAATTTCAATAAAATGAACATCGTTTCCGAAACGATCGTACAATCGAGTTGATTTTGTAGATTTTCCATTTGAAACTGATTTTGAATGAACAATTATGAATTGTTTTACTCAATATCAATATAGCTCTGGGATATCTATACCTATTGAGCTTATTATGTATCCAAAGTAAAATGGGCACTGTTTTCTTTTAAAAGAATTAATAAATTAAAATAAACTCTGTGCTTTAGACTCCAGGTCAAATTCCCTCTAAAAATATATATAATATACTAGCATTTCGGCCCGGTAACGGTAACTTTTTAACTTTGACACCTATTATGACCTCCTAATATTTATTGTTTTGGGCTCAACTCAAGTTATAATGTTAGATCCATGTCCAAGAAGCCAATATCTAAAATATCAAATGTTTAGACCCAAAATTGTCGGAGGAGTTTGGTACAGTTCTCAAAGGTCAAATCGTTGAACTTTGACCCCTAAACAGCGAAATTTCTGGCCGAAACCTGATCAGATAGATTTTCCCAAATATCAGTACCCTGTATATCAAATTACGAGTCTGTAGACTAAAAATTGACAGAGTTATTGCGTAGGGAAATGTACACAGACACACACACACAGATAAGTTCACTTTTATAGACAGTAGCATTTCAGCCCAGCGTTGCCCGGGTGTTTGGGTGTGTATGCTGAGCACAAAAAAATGTGGTCGTAGGAAGGCAGGCTCGAACCCGTACCGCAAAGGAGGAAAAGAACGTGGTAAAACATAACGTTTATGCCGTTACGACCACCGCCAAACCGAAAGCGATCTTTTTTTTAAATTAAGGCTAGACAATCTAAAGGAGAGGATAACCTTTAAAAATATAGGCGAAAAAAGTGACCCCCCCTGTAGAAAAGTGCCTTGTTGAAGGCGAAGATATTAATGTTTTTAGCAAATTTTCCGATGTTTGTCGTATGAAAGATCGAACTTTAAAACGATACTGATTTTGGTAAAATCCGTCGCCTCTATTGAAAGTTTAAGGCAGACATTCAAATAGACATACATACATACATTTATATATTGGTAACTAAAAGTTTTCGACCCAAACTGATGAAAAAGCTTCCCCTATCTCTGAATACCCTTTATATAAAATTTCATATATTTAGACAAGAAATTGTCTGAGTAATTTGGAAGAGACCGCAGAGGTCAATTGTTTTAAACTTTAACAGCTATTATGACCCCTTAAAATTTATTGTTTTGGGCTTAAATTAAGTTATTAAGTTAGATCGATGTCCAAGAAACATACATCTAAAATTTCAAGTGCGTAGACCCAACATTGTCGAAGGAGTTTGGTAGAGTTCTCAAAGGTCAAATCGTTTAATTTTGACCCCTTAATCGCCAAACTTCTGGCCCAAAACAGATCACATTGATTTTCCCAAATCTCAGTACTCTGTATATCTAATTTCGAGTCTGTAGACTAAAGATTGACAGAGTTATTGCGTAGGGAAATGTACACAGACACACAGACACACGTTCACTTTTATAGATAATAGATAGATATATGTATGTATGTATGTATGTATGTATATATATATATGTGTGTGTGTGCATATGGGTATATCTATATATAGATATGCATACATAAGTTGATACACATATGTATGTATATGCATTTATATTCATATATATATATATATATATATATATATATATATATATATATATGCATATATATAACCATATAACAAAAGTCCCACAGGACTGGAAAAGTAAGTCCCACAGGACTTTAAAGATGCATCAATTTACCATCTTTATAAAAATAAAGGCTTGAGGAATTCCTGTGACAATCATCGTGGAATATCTCTGCTCTCAATTGCCGGAAAAATCATGGCCAGACTAATAATCAACAGATTAATCAGACATCTTGTAGATGAGATATATCCCGAATCGCAGTGTGGTTTCCGCTCTCTTCAGGGTACAATAGATATGATCTTTTCTCTGCGACAGGTCTCTGAGAAAGTTCGAGAAAAGAACCAGAAGCTATACATAGTGCTCATTGATCTTACTAAAGCCTTTGACACTGTCAACCGAATTGCCCTATGGAAAATCCTTAAGAAAATTGGTATACCTGACAATATGCTCAGTTATAACATCCTTCCATGATGGCATGAAGGCTTCAGTGATGTCCAATGGGGACTCTTCTGAGCCTTTCAATGTGACCAATGGAACAAAACAAGGTTGTGTAATGGTTCCAGTACTATTCGCCCTTTACTTCTCTGTTATGCTGAAATATGCATTTGCAGATGTTGACACTGGCGTTCATTTCCAATCCCGTACAGATGGTGGGATTTTTAATCAACAACGCTTCAAAGCGAAAACACTTATCCGAAGAACCATTATAAGAGATTTGCTGTTTGCAGATGATGCTGCCCTTGTCGCGACTTCTCGGGAGGAGGCTCAACATCTTGTAAATCAGTTTTCTACTGCATGTAAAGCCTTTGGCTTTACAATCAGTATAAAGAAAACGGAAGTCATCTACCAGCCAACACCTACACCAAAACAAGTACAGGGTTTTAAACAGAAACAAACCGTACACAATTTTCCTCAGATGTCGATTCAGGTAGATGAGAAAAACCTGAAGTATGTTAACAAGTCTACATACTTGGGAAGTGTGGTTGATTCAAGTGCATCTCTTGACCATGAAGTTATCAACCGTATCTCCCGAGCAAGCAGCGCCTTTGGCAAGCTGCACACAAGATTATGGAATGTTCGGGGTTTAATCCTGAAGACAAAAATTCATGTATATAAGGCTGTGGTACTGTCCACACTTTTGTATACCTCGGAGACGTGGACCCCGTACCGAAAACAAATTTCGCAACTTGACGTCTTCCATAAGAGATGTCTACGTGCCATTTGCGGTTTTTCTTTGAAAGACAAAATATCAAATGCGAAATTATTCACACTTTGTAAAATCAGCAACATCGAAAGCTTCTTAATCCAGTCGCAGCTTCGATGGGCGGGTCATGTGATGCGAATGGATGATGATAGGATACCGAAGCAACTCCTGTATGGCCAATTAGACAGAGGCCGTCGAAAGGTGGGACAACCATGGTTGCGTTACAAAGACAAAATAAAGTCTAATTTGCAGGTTCTAAATATTGAATATAACAACATTGAGCTAACTGCAAAAGACAGAAGGAAGTGGATAGAAATGTGTGACAGAAAAATCAAGGAGGTCTCGGCGTTTTGCATCGAAAAACTAAAAGAAGCGAGAGTCAAGTCAAAAAATAATACTGAGAAGTGTGGAGCTAAATTCTCGCATTTATATGTCTGTCACCACTGCGGTCGCCATTGCAAGTCTCTACCAGGACTAAAGTGGCACATACGTCTAAGTGAATGTCGACACGCTGAGTTCTAGACCTTCAGGTCAATTGTCGGAGTCTCATACGTCGAAAATCGACGGAGAGTCCATCATATATATATATATATATGTTAATATATATATACATATGTGTATACACACACAAACACACATATATATATATATTATATATAAATATATATATATATACTAGCAGGGAGACCCGACGTTTTGCGGGATGTAATAATGATCAACGAATATTTCATTCTCCTATATATTTGTTGTCGTTGTAATCCGTGAAATCGCCCGGAAGGAAGCTTCACATGCCTCAATGTAGTAACTTAGTTCAAAATATACTTTATATACTAGCATTTCAGCCCGGCGTTGCTCGGGTGTCTGGATGTGTATGTTGAGAAAAAAAAGTGGTAGTAGGAAGGCAGGCTCGAACCCGTACCGCAAAGGAGGAAAAGAACGGGGTAAAACATAACGTTTATGCCGTTACGACCACCGCCAAACTGGAAGCGACATTTTAAAAAATTAAGGCTAGACAATCTAAAGGAGAGGATAACTTTCAACAATATAAGCGAAAAAGTGACCCCCCCTATAGAAAAGGGCCTTGTTGAAGGGGAAGATATTAATGTTTTTAGCCAATTTTCCGATATTTGTCGTATGAAAGGTCGAACTTTAAAACGATACTGATCTTGGTAAAATTCGTCGCCTCTATTGAAAGTTTAAGGCAGACATTCAAATAGACACACATACAAATATTGGACAATATATATATATGTATATATATATATATATATATATATACATACATATATATATAATTATATATTGTCCAATATTTGTAGCATTATTTTGGTATAATTTCTCTGGTCAATATTTACATCAAGCCTGTTCACTTTTATTCCTTTCTTAATTTTGTAAGCATCGAGATATTTTAGTATTTTACAAATTGTCTCGAAATATGAAACTCTTATCGACAAAAGCAAAATTGGCAAGATTCCTGTTGTTGAGACGAAAAGGTTATATTCTGTTCATATCAATATCAAATACATTGTTTTATAAAACACTTTTCTACAAGACATTTATTGATTGAACTTATTTTTAAAAGCACATAAATTGTTAGGTACATTTGTTACACGATTTTTTCATTGAAATTGAAATAATTCAATCGGATTATCTAAGAAATATGTCCATCTAGCTTTACAATTCACAAATCATCGGCGATATAATGATCGTAATAAACATTATAATAATGATAATAATTCTGATAATAAATCAGGAATAATAATTGGTATATAAATAAATAATAATGACAAGAATGATGATGATGATAATAATAATGGCAATAATGATGCTATTAATAATCAAATAATTTTAATGATAATAATAAATAATTCATAAGCTAATAATAATATAGCAATAATAAAAATAATTATATTGATATTAAAAATAATGATTATAATGATGATAATTTATTAATAATAATAATAAAATTGAAACAAGCGAGAGTCACAGAAAAAAGAAAACAGAGAGACGACAGATAAGACAAGAAAAGAAACAAGATACTTGAATATGGATGAGAAAAGGACACTTTAACAGAGAAACGAAATTCCTAATAACGGCAACACAAGATAACTCGATAAGAACTAACCAGATGAAAGATCGATAAAACATCAAATTCAGACTTTCTGGACAAAGAGACGAAACGATAAACCATATAGTAAGTGAATATAGCAAGCTAGATCAAAAGGAATACAAGGAAAAGCACGACCGATTCGGAAGAGCAGTACACTTGGAATTGTGCAAACAATTGCATCTCGGACACGCAGACAAATGGTACAAACATAAGCCAGCAACAGTAACTGAAAACGCGAATCACAAAATCCTATGGGACATGGATATAAAAACGGATAAACCCATCCGAGCTAGAAGACCGGGTGTCGTAATAATTAAGAAGAAAGTAAAATCCTGCCAAATTGTAGATTTTGCTGTTCCAGCTTGCCAGAGGCCAAATATCAAAGAAAAGGAGAAATGGAACAAAAACACAGAGTTAGCCAGAGAACTGAATAAGATATGGATGATAAAAAAAATCAAAATAGTACCTATAATAGTAAGAGCACTAGGAACAATTTCGAAAAACTTTGAAAAAAGAATGGGAGAAATTGGAATCAGAAGAATGACGGGAGAGTTACAATGAAATAACAATAATGAAAATAGCTGAAATATTAAGTAAAACCCTTGAATGCGGGCACTAATACACATGAGCCATACGCGCGGATCAGACGAACTGTTGCAGAGACAAAACGTGAAGAAGCGTTACATGGAAGCAACAACATTGAAAAGACATATATATAAGTTCTCTATCTCTCCCTACCCCCTCCCCCATCGTCACCCATTACCCAATTACCGCCCCCACAAAGGAATGATGCAAAGTAGCCGAGACGGTTCAAGGAGTATGGAAAAACCGAGGAGAGAGCACTGATCAGACCTCCGCTGGACAAGTGCGAAGAGAACTGGGACCTTAGGGACACTTATTGCCACTCAAATTCCAGTTAAGAGATCGATAGTGGATGGCTGTTGCGATAATGTAAATTCATTTTCCAATGTGATCAGAAGAGGTGGAGAGCACTGGCAAACTGGGGAGACTGATTGTCATTAAGCTTCCAGGGAACACTACAGGCTGTGTAGAGGTCCTTTATTACTTGTGTGAAAGTTCCTTGTGAGCCAATAATATCTAAATATCTACCCCATTAGTGTTAAAAAATATTGCAGCATCTATTTGTTTATGAATTTTAAATGAGGATTGATAATTCGTATGACGTGTTATTATTCGGACGACTGTTCTTATCTTGGGTGCCATTTTCTTAAAAATTCGGTAGATGTAACGTACGAACTTTCCAATGTATATTTTATAGAACTCGAAAAAATTTCTGTCCAATTTGTACGGAATTTCGAACGGAATGATTTCCCTAATAAGCAAGGGAAGTATGACTGAATTAGGGTTCTAACAATTTGCAATTATATTTTTGAGTGTCGCCCACGCTCAAGAGTAAAATTTCAACCCTTAAAAGAGTGTAACTTACAACTGAATTTTAGCAAGTACTTTATAAACTAAGCTCCGGAAAGTTGTGAAAATAGGACTCAAAATGAGAACACTAGTTTTAATAATGCAAATAATACGAAAGAAACGTCTATGTTTTTTTTTTATTTTACTTTCCCACATCATAAACTATGTTACGTTCATCATTAAAATCCAATGACACAGATTCCGCCTCCATTTTTGTTTGAGACATGATGAAGAAATATTTCCAATGTTTATCCGAATAAAAATTCTGTTAAAAAAAACATCAAATGAATCTTATATTTGTAAATGTGTTGTGCTGGCGAAAGGAATGAATCATCAACTCAATACGCTCTTGTGATAATATTGTCTTATAGGTCTGTGCAATGTTTTCCTCTAGTGGCCCTATAGTGTCATTTCAACATTTGACAAATTATTTTGAACTTTGAAAGTCTTATAAAGGATAGCTGATAAATAATTGGCAATTTCCTTTCGATTCAGACACAGCGGTTATATATCTTCTCTCTATCGATCTACATAAATATAATCAGAATATATATATATATATATATATATATATATATATATATATATATATATATATATATATAAAACAGCTGTGTACCCGGCGTTGCTCGGTCGTACAATACGCTTAAACATGATATTTTTTATTTATGGAGATTGCGCGTATGTATTATTTTAGAATCTATACTCCATTGATTATTATATATTACGAAAAATAATTCGCTTAATGATTAATGTTTACGTTTTAAATATGCAAACAAAGAAATGATTTGCAGCGATTTTAAATGGTGCCTCTGCTTTTATCGTAAACTGAGCTAATTAAGAAGAAAAAATTAAAATAAAATGGTGTGGTACACCCGGGCTTGAATACGGGACCATTCGATCTGTAGTCGAATGCATTAACACTGATCTATGTCTCCGGATCACAATATATATATGGGTGTTTTAAGAAGGAATGGTTGGATGAGTTTTTATTATTTCCCTTTGCCAGCGTAATGTAAAATATTTTCTTGTAAAAATAATTTATCTATAAGAGAGAGAAGATTATTTTTAATGGCGGAATTTTTCGATTTCCGATACTTATCGATTAAATTTCTATACAAAACATTTCTAAGAATATATAAATGCTAAATTTGCCTTTGTGTGAAATTTGCAAAAGATGCGCTCAGCCGTTTCGGAACCTATGAGACAGAAACACACACACACACTCCCACACACAAGGTGAATTTTATATGAGATTGAATATTATAACATTAGATAATTTGCAAACAATCAATAACAGTAGGTTAAACGAATATAGGTCGATTCGTTGAATGTAGAGTCCAAACTGATATATTAATCTTATACATATTCTTTTAGGATGATTATATTAAGTATAATTCCAATGTTATAAATATTTATGTATACACACAAACTATAGTCACTCAGACGTTGGCAGCATGACTTATTTTATAAACAATACATCTGTTGAATAGATGTAAGCATTGTGTTTCAGAATCTTTGCATTTAATTTTTTGAGAGAAAACGAATCGGTTGTATCTTTTACTGTCATAGTTCTTGAACGTTTGGTTTATATACGGTACTGTAATAGTTTACAAACAAGGGTATATATATATATATATATATATATATATATATATATATATATATATATATATATCTTTGTTTGTATATATATATATATTGTACATATATATATATATATATATATATATATATATATAATAATAATAAATTCCACAGCCAACAAGTTCGCAACCCACAAGAGCCATGACAGTCAACGAATCGGAAGTCCAAGACTCGAGTTTCGCCCTCATTTGGACTCATAAGTTAGACACATCCGAACTCAGGATTCGAAACCCGAGCCTCTTGCATGCGAGGCAAGCACTCTACCAACTGAGTAAACGCCCCGCACACAATAATTTCTATTAACCAACACAGATCAAGCAAACTGCGCCGATATCCGACTGTGAAATGAACCTACTTCGTCTCGACAAGGGACGCGGTCATCCAACCAGCTAATAACCCCAAGACGATGTCTCACAAGTAGGAGATTTAACTCGAAAGGACGATGTCATCCAGCAATGCTAACCAAGCGAGTAACTTATGATAGAATTTTCAGAATGTGAGAGATTATATATAATAAATTCCACAGCCAAACAACGTCGCAACCCACAAGAGCCATGACAGTCAACGAACCGGAAGTCCAAGACTCGAGTTTCGCCCTCATTTGGGCTCATCAGTTAGACACATCCGAACTCAGGATTCGAAACCCGAGCCTCTTGCTCTTATATATATATATATATATATATATATATATATATATATATATATGTGTGTGTGTGTACGGCATAATCACGTTGACACACCCTCAGATCACCAAAGCAACGTTGAGCCTCGCTAGGACCAGATGGGTGACCCTTGGGAATTCAAGGCGCTGTATATGCTTTCCGCTTATCCCGGCATTGTTTCCAGTTGTTTTCGAACCTCCACTTTCCTCTGGGATTCAACAATGTCAACTCAGGAGAGGTGCGGTTGGGGACTGCGCAACTCTTTCCACAAAATTTCACGCGCAGGCACCCTTACTGTTAAGTTTGCAGGTTTAAACAAGTAACGTAGAAAGCAATACAAATGACGACTCAACAAACAAAGGTAGATCAAATAAGAAGTGCATCAGGAAAAGGTATATTTACAGGGTATTTACATAATGGTGTCAAATAAGAGAGTCTTTGCTGGAGAAACATATCTGCTCTCGGCGGCCTTCGGTGGCTTCTGGTGAACACACACTCAGACTAACTGAGTCTTCCTATTTATGTGTAATTACTATCCACATATGCAAATGAATGTGTGTCACCACAATACTTTCCGTGGGTATCCATAGTCTGTCAAGACTGAAGGAAGCCTTCTTTCTTCTTATATATATATATATATATATATATATATATATATATATATAATACGATAAGTTATTTCATGTCTGTGCGTACATTATGACTTTCAACACGCATTTGAAAAAAATTAGATCATCAAATCACCAAAGATGGAATAAAATAGTTAACTTCCTCCTTAATGTAGTACCCTAATTTTAATAACATGCAGAAGTTTAAGGGTTATGTGAACAGACAACTTTCTGTTTAAATCCTTACATAGATATCGTCCCATAGTTCTTTAAATCCAAGTGGCGCTTTCTTTGGCTTGCGTGGAGAGAGTTTTAAAAAAAGCTGAAAAAAGGTAATGCAGTTTTTGTTAAAAGTTTTAATTTTCTTGATTTCAAAATGAATTGTGCTAAAATCAAATAAATCGTGATAAATAGAATATACAGACGAGTATAATAGTGAAATAGTCTTTTTATTTATTTAGATTAAACTGACAATTGTTTCTACGGCAATTAAAGAGAGATGACACTCAGTAAGGAACCGTGAAATTGAGATTGACTTTTGCTACTTCGAAAAAACACGGCCATACCCACGTTTTCACGTTTACTCACTTAAAAATAAGATCGCTTATTGCTGATAAATTTGACGTAGTTTAGGTATATTAATTTCGTTATAACCGGTTTTAAATGAATTTTTATCAAGTTATATTATGACGCTGCGTTGAATACAATTTTATTTTTTCAAATGGATTTTTTGAAAGATTATTTTGTTAGCTTTTATTAAAAGTAAAAAATAAATATTCATTGTTTGAAATAATAATTAAATCGCAAGACTTAATTATCTACAAACAGGCAACCCGGTGCTTTCCGGTCGTAAAATACGCTTAAATATAATGTTTTAATTTAAAAAAAAAGATTAAGAAATTTGCGTGCGGGGTTTGAATCTACAGATCATGTCATACAAAAGAAAAAAAGGCATGTACATTTTCACGTCTCATAAAATTCTTTAATTCAGTTAATGGAAACAAAATGAAGAAATTTGTGTGCGGATTTTGAACCTACAAAACACGTCATGAAAAAAGAGAAAAAACAAAAAGCACGCCGCCAGAAGTTCATTACTGCCAGAGATCAGCGCTATAGAGCATCACCAGCAGTGATGAAAACCGGCCATCTTTCGGTGGCAGATCCCATGCTTCTAGCCTGTAGCCACCCCCGGAAACAAAGATGAGTTGCAAAACCGAAGAGTATTTTCAAAACGATGTACTACCAACAGCAACATATATTTTAATTTCAATGTGGCAACAGCTGATAATCTAGTTGGCAATTTAAATTACTGTTTTTTTTTTCATTTATGAAACTATTACATATTGAATTCCCTTTTGTAATTATAAATTACCAAGCTTCTGCGATATAGTGAATTTAGTATTCATAGATATTTTAACTGCATTTATTTTTTGTATTATTATTTGTTATATTAAATGTTCAAATCTTCTGTAGACTATTTGTGTAAGCATGTGTGTGTGTATATATATATTATATATACATGCATATAAAATATATATATACACA
This sequence comes from Euprymna scolopes, assembly GCF_053919585.1. Taxonomy (NCBI): domain Eukaryota; kingdom Metazoa; phylum Mollusca; class Cephalopoda; order Sepiida; family Sepiolidae; genus Euprymna; species Euprymna scolopes. Next base: position 8,945,785 of record NC_136498.1, read on the forward strand.
CACACTAGCACACACACACACACATATATATGTAACTTTCCCTGCGTAGAATTGTTGATTCTCCAGAAAAAGTTAAAAATTAACCTACCCTAATATATATATATATATATATATATATATATATATATATATATATATATATATATATATATATATTTGACTGCCGTACAAAACGGTCGGGTTTCAATCGTGGCTTGAGGTAGTTGCCTGTCTAGCCGCACTGATGAGCTGTGAAACAGCGAAACAGTACTGTATGTGGATGACTATATATATATATATATATATATATATATATATATATATATATATATATATTAGAGGTGGTCTAATTTGAAACCACGGTTACCCAAGGAAAGCTGTAAACTGACCTAAAAAGTAAACATGCCAAATATTTTTAAAAAACTTTACCGTTTTATGAGCAAATGAATGTAAACATTGAAATAAACATATATTTTGATTTTACACCGGTGCTAAGTGATAGAAGTAATATGTTAAATTGGGGTTGAAAAAAATTGAAACAAATATGTTAAATAATATGTCTGTTGTTTTTTTTTTCTATCCAAGCATTTTGTGTAAGTTAGCTAATAATATTTTTAAACGTTAACAGTGGATACTATTTAATTTCATTTACAATGAGTCAACACAAATTCGTTCTTCTTTGTAACTTTTCAATCTTCACTGACAAAATCAAAACAGTTACATTTTCAATCATCGCTGGAAAAATCAAAGCAGTCGCTCATTCACACACTTGTTTTCTAGTTTGTATTTCATTTACATATAATTATAAAGAAACAAAAATATTTTTATAATTCTTGTGAAAAATATTTTATTACTATTTGTATTGTATTTGTTTATTTTAAAGATATTTTTAAGTTTAAAGATATTTTTTTCATTTGTAAGTTGTTTATTTTGCGTGCTTCTTGCCATTAAGAGTTTGATTTGTAATTCGGAAAGTGAATATTTATTATTTTATATTTTCTCATATTTCAATTTTTTCTCACAATTTTTACTTATTTATGTAATTTTACCATTTCTGATATTATAATATATACGTTTTTCAGATATTTTTTCTAAAATGGTTGGAAACAAAACAAAATTTTACTTGCACTGGAAATACTAATAAATTTGCTGGTCCACTTTCCATGTAGGATAAAACAGACCCCACCACCCCACACATCGACAAGTTATACGGCACAGTTATTTCCTGGAAAATATACATCCAAATTAAAGTAAATTTGCGCTTTCAAAATTAATAGTCGGTGATATAATTGATATTTGGAAAGCAGTTACCCGCTGTTAACGGAATTGTGTGTTGTAAATAAATTGCAATATATATATATATATATATATATATATATATATATATATATATATATATATATATAGATAAATAGAGAATCTTTCTCATTATTTGCAAAGATTAATATGATAAAGAAACTCGACACATTGTTTGACATTTCTCCTTGCCGTTGCCAACTGCCAGTTTTATCTTGTGAGGACAAAAATGTGAATTCCAAAAAGGAAAAATGTCAGACCAAGCACATAATCTGTAATTGCCCCCCCCCAAACAGAAGGCAAGTCTATTATTCTACGTTTCATTCTTTAAGGCAATATCATACACATTTGAAAGTAAATGAATATCTATACTTGTATTTTTAACAAACAAATAAAAAATCTCTTACTGTTTTCCTTTTATGAGAAATTGCATGAACATTCCGTGAGTCACAACTATCACCCAATATGTGTCAAATTTGATGTTTCATGTTGCATTGGTAGACAGAAACTATCTAAAAGACTAGAGAAACAAAATAGATAAAGCTTCCATACAAATATAAAAGGAGTGCAACATTATGAAGTTGATTTATCTGTTGCCTCAACATTTTATGGCCAGAATGTTTCATCTTCCCAATAAGAGAAGAGCGACGAACAAGATAAAAATGTTGAGCCAGACAGACATTCTAAGAATAATTAAAGCGAATTAAAAATTCCACAGCATGCTATTGAACTAATATGGGGTGATGTTTCTTCAAAGTTAGGAACGAACCTGGCAAATGCCTTCCTTTTGAATATTCGTGCTATGAGCTTTCTTAACTCAAACGTTAACATTCACAACATCATCCTGGTTAAAAAAAAACAGACAAAAAACAAAAAAACAAAAGAGCAATGCCCTTCAAAGGCACAATTAAAAAATTGAAAAGATGGTTTGTATTGGTGTGGATAGATGGCATGATAAACACACTTTGTTTTTTCAAGAGGTGGTGGAGGCAAATGGAGAAACCATAGTAAATAAAGTTAAGAGACCAGAACGCCACCTGAAATTGACAAGGGGAATAGGTTGCAATAAAAAGTGAGGATATCTCCCCCATATATTTATCCCTAATACTAATGCAACTGGTGTTATTTTAGCAGAAGAAGTTGACATATAAGAATATAAGAGCGAGACTACATTAAAGGCTGTGCTTTTAGACAGCACTGATACAAGCACTGACTGTGAATCTGGGCTTGTCACATCTTTCGAAAAAATATTAAACAGGATGCTACACACTATTGGTTGCTCCCTACATCAGAATGAACTTCCTTTCAGCAGCTTTATTTAAATGGATCGATGGCAATACACAAAGCCCAACATCATTTACTGGGCCAATTGGAAAATGTGTGGCAATAATTGCAATCATTTGTTCAGGTCGCATTTCCATCTATAAGTAGTCGTTTGGATATCAATTATTCTGTACTGGTAAGCATTGGTGATCTGAGTGGCGACTAAAGACTACTTTTGGAATATGCAGTAGAGATTCAAGAGGAAAAGTTGATTCAAAATATGCTGCATGGAGTATTGGGCCCTTAAATCTAGCCAGATGGCTAACTCTAGCTATCCGACTAATGTGTTTATGGACCTGACAAATTTATTCTCAAACACTGTTTGCTAGAATGCACATATTGGTTAAATTTGTTGTTGAAGTGTATGCAGTTAGTTAGTCTGAAATTAAAATAGACAATGAATTTTATAACCAGCAACTATTTTTTTCAATACGATTCAATGAATTAAGCAGCAGTTACAAGAAATCAAATCAATTACATTAAAAAATATTCAATACAATGCGTTTGCATTATTTCCAGAAAATATGTTGTATGCAATTATCAAATCATATGAAATGGAAGTGAGGAAAGAAGCTATAGAAAGAATTATGTAAAGATTTATTTATATAAAAATAATGAAATTGTTTATATTGATTTACATGTTCATTTTAAAATGTTATAATTTCATTATTAACAAAATTAAAACAAGTAGGATTCATTTTTAAAGATATCTTTCCTTCATGAGTGCAAGCGATTGAAAAAAATGTAACAATAAATTTCCAAGCTTCACATTGGTTTCATTTGATCAATCTATCTCAAAGTGGAGTTCATGAAAGTTTTTTCGAATGGGGAACTTCTGGCGTCATCGTTGAGTGGGTGGAAACTAGATTTGCCTGATTTACCTGCACATTCGCAAGCTTAACTACAGAGGTTTCTCAGTTGGTCTATGGATTTGAAAAAAGACAAAAACATATTGCAAAAGTGTTATTTCGAGAAATGAGACTTTCGTCTGATTCATAAGGATCTCATATGGAACACTATGAAATGATGCAACAATAATCATTGTTGACATTTGTGGGTTGTTTGTTATGTTTTCCTTATAAATTGTATTTTACATTAAGTGTATGAATTTGAAATTCATATTACCTATGATGTAACAAGTACATGTTAAATCAACAACTGTATTTTTAAGAAATTGATTTCCTTAAATATTCGAAGCATATTTTGTACTTGATGGCTATTCCTTCATTGATAATCTGTTGTGTTTGTGATCTTTGACATTTTTATTTTATGTTTTTTATGGAAATCTTTCCAAACATAGCATGAAGCCAAGGATCTAAAAAGAGAATATTTCAACGTCCAAATCTTGCCAATAATGAATGTAAGATGGACAGGATTACTTTTTATTACTTGTTTCGTTGAATTAATGTTGTCAAATGAAGATTATATGAAGATTATATGAAGATTATATGAAGGATTTATTTTTAATGTTGATTTTAATATATGTCTTTACTTTTTACTAAAATAATTAATCTAAAAAATTTGTCTGGACTAAAATTGTCAACTTTTAGGCAACTTTATATAAAATTGTCTAAAAAACAACGATTTTTCAGTGCGCATAATTAGACAATTTTTAAATTAAAATGCTTATCCAACTTATAATTAATGGGCAACTATTTTTTTCATATTAGTACTCACTATACACACACAACTTTCCCTTCATAGAAGTTTTTGATTTTCCAGAAAAAGTTAAAAATCAACCTAGCTTAATATATATATATATATATATATATATATATATATATATATATATATATTAAGCTAGGTTGCTTTTATTTTATTTTATATATACATATATATATATATACATATATATATATATATATATATATATATATATATATATATATATATATATATATACAGTGATGATCATATTTATTGGCACGGTAAAATAAAAGTTAAATTTTGTCTAATAAATTCTAAAAAAGGGATTAAATTAAAGAAAATAACAAAGTATATTATGTATTTTTAACTGGCCTTTCCGATGCAGCAATCGGATTTTAGAAAAAATAAATAACACAGGAACAACAAACATAATTGCAAAAAACCCTTGTTCAAAATTATTGGCACGATTTATTTAATAATCAATTGTATAGCCTTTGGCCTTGATTACCTTCCTCAGTCGCTTTTCATAGTTTACAACCAAGTTGTTGCACTCTTCAGTAGTAATTTTAGCCCACTCTTCCTGACAATAATCCTCCAATTGAATAAGATTCTTAGGCTTCCTTTGCATTACCCTCAATGTTAATGTTCTCCATAAATTTTCAATTGGATTAAGGTCTGGGCTTTGTGATGGCCACTCCAAAACATTAATATGATTGTCCTCAAGACATTTCTTAGTCAGTTTAGCCGAATGCTTTGGGTCATTATCTTGCATGAACCACCAACGACGACCAAGTGAGAGCTCTTTAGCAGAGTCTTTCAGGTTTTCATCCAATATTTTAACATAATCTTCCTTTTTTATGCTACCTGTGACCTTAACAAGTCGCCCTGGTCCAGAGGCAGCAAAGGATCCCCAAAACATCAAACTGCCTCCACTGTGCTTCACTGTGGGTATGGTGTTCTTAGGCAGGAAAGCTTCGCCAGATTTTCTGTAAATATAAGACACTTTATTATGGCCAAATAACTCTATTTTCGTTTCGTCAGTCCATAGAACACGTTTCCAGAATGCAACATCTTTATCAATATGACGTTTTGCAAATGCTAGCCTTGCTTTCAGGTGTATAGGCTTCAATAAGGGAGTATTTCTCGGACGACATGCTTTTAAACCAGCTCTCTTCAAAACTCTACCAACTGTATGTCGAGATACATTCACTCCAGAGGTGCTCTGTTCATCAACAATCTCCCCAACAGAGATCCTTGGGTTTTGTTTTACTTGTCGAACAATTTTCCGTTCATCTCTTGGGGAAAGAATCCTTTTTCTCCCTCTACCCTCTAAACTCATAACGTGGCCTTGCGATTTGAACTTGTTTATTATGGCTCTAACAGTGGATTTGGGAAGGTTTAGCTTCTTTGAAATCTTATCATAGCCCTCCCCATTGGTATGGCATGCTACAACAAGCTTCCTGACGTCTTCGCTGTGTTCCTTAGTTTTAACCATGGCGATTGAAAATTATAATTTAGTCACTTATAATAGTTTAAATAAATCGCTATCTAAAAATTATCTGAAAAAAATTATTCACTGAATTAGCGTTAAACAAGCATAATATGGCTATAAAAAAGTTCAGAAAGCACGTAAACCGGAAATTGATTGATATTATACTGATACTAAAAGAAAAACAAAGCCGTGCCAATAATTTTGAACAAGGGTTTTTTGCAATTATGTTTGTTGTTCCTTTGTTATTTATTTTTTCTAAAATCCGATTGCTGCATCGGAAAGGCCAGTTAAAAATACATAATATACTTTGTTATTTTCTTTAATTTAATCCCTTTTTTAGAATTTATTAGACAAAATTTAACTTTTATTTTACCGTGCCAATAAATATGATCATCACTGTATATATATATATATATATATATATATATATATATATATATATATATATATATATATATATATATGCATATATCATCGCATAACCATTAGATCACTGCGACGGACGTAAACATCATTTAAAAATAAAATGTTTAAATTCAACGTTATTTCTCGCGTTTATTATAGCAAAAAATAATTATGTCAGTCCCTTTAAGAAACTAGTTTCTTATCGTTGAGCACTTTCAGTTGATTCAAGTTGGTCAATTTAGCTCTTATGCATAGATCATCGTATAACGATTAGATCACTGCGACTGACGTAAAGAACATTTAAAAGTAAAATGTTTTAATTCAGCGTTATTTCTCGCAGTTAATGGTAGCCGATTGGATACGGTCTTTGCTAATCAAGCCAGAGATGGCTCGTGTTCTAAATCTATCGACTGGTGTTTATCGTGACACCCTGCATTAAAGATTTCCGAAAGGATGAAACACTAGTATCTTTAGGTACTTAATTATTATAGTAAAAAGTAATTATATATATTTAATGATTTTGAGGAAGTACATTTTAATATTTGCAGTTAGGAAGATAAGTATATTTTTACTCACTATTCATCATTATATGCGTCAAAGGCTTAGTTGAGGGTTATGTTTCAAATGTTATAGAGGAGAAAAACACACAAGAAGAATGGTATATTTTTAAAACTAGCGGAACCCGTGTACCATCGTTACCCGGTGAAAGTATGTCTTCCACTCCGCCCGTCAAAAATAAATAGATAAATAAGTATGCTTGTTAGTCGGATCCAGTTCCCGCCCGTTATAATGTCAGTCAATGGTAAAAATGAATGTACCCTGGGAATGTATGAACGCATTTCATATCTATTTATATATTGAAGTGTATATCTTTCAAGTAATATCGTGTTTATTACTATGATTGTTTGCCAAAAAAAACACGAAATTTTAAGAATAGAAATCTGTTGAGGAGGCCGAGATCATAGTATAGTATATGTTCTGATACTGTATTTCACCTTTTCTTACCGCAATCAGTGTGAGAGAACCCCTTCTAGATTGAAGTAATTTATATTTTTGTTCGTATCCAGCGTGCAATGCAACTAAATGGGAGCTAACGTTTGTATAGTAGTCACGTGTCAAACTGTAATTTGTAATATGTTTTGTCGTGATTGTCACGGTCGGCAGCGGCGTGATAAAATAATGACAAAAATATAGTTTCGCATCTTATTAATTGCTTAATGTTTTAACATATTTTCTATTTTCGCATGATAATTCAAAGAAAACGCAACTAATCAGGAGTTTACCTCTTCAATTGAGTCACGGGTTAAAGTGTAAGTTTGATTATATTTTGAAGTCGTCGTTGTCGTCGTGCTAAAATATTTAATAGAATACATTTTCGTAGTTTGTGAATTGTATATATTTTTGTTGTATGTTTTTTTTTGGGGGGGGTGAAGATAAATCCTAATGGTCATGTCGACCGAGTACTTAGGTAAAACTTGTTGGTATAATAAGCAAAAAAAAAAGTTTTTTTGTGTAAAAAAGGAAGGGTTGTATCTATAAAAATAAAAGTAACAAGTACCGTTCTGAATTTGTTTTGCGTTGCAATGTATTCTAATGCTTTTATTGGATCGAACAACAATAATAGTTAATGTGATTTTATAACAGAGACATGGAACCTTTCGTAAGGCAATGTGACCACTTAGTTTGTTCGTAAAGTACCAAACTTTAAGATAATAATTGATGCTAAATATGTGACTTATGTGCTTTGGTGGATTATCGTTTTCTTGTTGGCAATTTTTAAAGTAATTTTATCTATACAAATCTGTCATATTCATTTTTAGCCACTTCTTTCATTCCTAACTTAATAAATCTGAAAAGCGCATGTATAATTTGCCGTAAATAAGTAGTATTCCTGAAAAACAAAGTTTGTTTATGCGTAATAAGGAGAAGGCGGCCTCACAATCGTAGTGCTGAACAAATGTGTAAATAAACTTATGTATTGGATCAAAGCATAAAAAGTAGGAATGAAATAAGGTCTAATTGCATGCAACATTGTCGTTGGCAAGTTTTTAAAGAACAGAAGCCTTTTTTGTGTCGTACACATTGACTGGAAAATAAGTTGTAATCCCGATAAGCTAAGTTTTTTTATGTATTTGTTGGAGAATATTTCGTCGGAGTCGTAGTGATGTACATATGTGTAAGTAAAGTTAATTAATGCAACGCAACGAACCCCAAAAAGTGTCAAATGCTAGATAATAATAATGCGTTTGACAATTTCACTAACAACAGAAGTTGTGCTGTCTGTAAAGCTTTATACAGTTAAAGTTTTGTTTTAAATTCTGTTTTATAAGTGTTTATTAAAATGAAAAATAAAATTTTCCACCATGTATCAAATACGTAATTCCCACGTTATATATATATATATATATATATATATATATATATATATATATATATATATATATATATATATATAATGGTCGAATGTCTTAAAGGGTAATCCTGTTGAAACCCAAAAGACACTCCCTCTGTTTACAAAGCCGAACGTGAACAGCCTCTAAGATTTTAAGATGGGGTTTTCAATGAACATGACTAAGAATGGAAAATGAGGCAATGCTGAAATGCATTGCACATGAGATGCTTTAAGTAGATCGTTCGTTATATAAGACCCGGATTTGTTACGTGGGATGCCCTGCCAACGGACGATCTGAGTAACCCGTTTGATAAGGCTTATACTATGATTAGTGTCTGTGTATTTGAAAGTAAAAATACAAAATAAAACAATTCGATTTGTAATGTGCAGATTGCTTTATGAAGTTCTTCAACGATCGTAATCGCAACAAAACCATAATTTGTTATCATGGCTTTCTTTTCCTGTTACGTATTTGCTAATTTCAGAATTGGAAACACGACTCCTTTTAAGCAACATTATATCCCCTTGATTTATAATCCGTGCTTTATGACAGATTCATGACGGAAAATAATTAAATTTGTTCACATTTTATGCATTAAATACTAATGGCCATTTTCTATAGCTACATCGCACGGTTACTATAAGTAAATAGTACACTGGATTTATCAGTACAAAGGTTCCTACGAAATTTGAGCCAGCTAATCCTAATAGTTTCCAGAACACATCTAAAGTAAATGTGGTATTGTAATGCCGAAGGCTACTAATTCCTTACTGTGCATCTTATGTCTGCCATAATCATTAGTTCAACATTTTATACAAGATTTCAGATCAACGACAGGATGGTTCGGGAGTAAATGTGCTATTGTACCTTACGAGTCTGTATTGATCAACAATAATATCTTACTGTGAATCGAAAGGATGATATTATATTTAGATCGCTTCACATTGTCATAGCAAAAGTCCCCATAAACAATGAGATAGAAGGGCTCAAGTAGTTTCCGAGAAAAATTCGAGAAGAAGGATATGCGGACTCCCGGACAGACAGACTGAAAAATATAATGCAGATTTCTGTACCAGAACCGAAAATGTTAAATAAAATTTTAATGAAGCTTCCATCAAAACATCGTATTAAATGACGATGATTGCATGTATATGCCGTGTATTTGTTTACTTTCTTTGTGATTATTTGAACGAATTCAAAAGCATTTTACTTTGGAACTCCCTTCCGGGATACTATTTTCCCAACTGTACTGATATGCAGAAGTTCAAGTGTAATATGAACAAATATCTTTCTATTCATCTCCCTTCATAATGCCCCCGTAAATTGACCCCGATAGTAGCTCTCTGCTTCAAAGTGGCACTAGGTAGGATTATTTTTCTTTCACACATGTGAATATATTGGAAGCAAAAATAAACTTATCATGTTTCGTCAGCTTACAATTTACAGAATGACTGAACTAAATGACATTCGAAACCGGAAATTCAAATATTACGGTGCTGGAATGTATTACGTTTTGTGATATCAATTCATTGTTTATTTAAGCTGGTTATCCATATAAATATGTGAATTCGTTCAAAGTATCGCCAATAAAATTTATATTATATAAAAGTCACTTTGTGCCTGTGAGTTCCTTCCTCATACGTTCTGAAAAGACAGCCTATCTTTTCCTAATTTAAAACAAAAGTAATTCATATTTCTGGCAGTGTTCTGAAATGTGATTTGTATAGAAATGCATCGGATAAGTATGAATAACCGAAAAAAATTGATTCTAAAAATAGCCTTTTTCTTATAAATGAAAAATAAGAATTTTTACAGGGAAATATTTTATGTTATACCGACAGCAAATTGTTACATAGGAGTACATATTGGAGACACATTAACGGGTACGAGGGGCGTGCAAGAAGTAATGCCCCTGGCCCACTTCCCATAGCAGTAGAGCAACGAAACTTGGCCAATTATTAGTCTTTCTCTACATAGGAACCACACAGAGTTATGCATTTCTCACATCGTTTGATGCAGATCTGGAAACCGTTTTTGTAGAACACCCCAGGTTGGTCCTCCAACCACGACGTGACTTCAAAAATAAAGGCTGCATCATCTGGGAAACGCTTTCTTTTCAAAAACAACTTCATGGCTGGGAAGAGGTGAAAGTCAGAGGGTGTAAGGTCAGGAGAGTAGGGAGGATGGGGGAGGATTTTATAACCACACGCCCGTGCTTCTGATTTGGCAACATGCAAGTTGTGGACCGGAGCGTTGTCCTGCAGGAGGAGGGTACCTTTGCTGATCTAGCTCCGCCTCTTAATTTTGATAGCTTCCCTTAATTTCCTCAAAAGTGAAGCATAATAGGCTCCTGTAATTGTGGTACCCTTTGCCTGAAAATCTGTCATCACTACTCCGTCTTGATCCCAGAAGACTGTGAGCATAACCTTGCCAGCGGACGGCTGCACCCTTGCCTTCTTTGGAGGTGGTGAGTCCAAGTGCTTCCACTGCATTGACTGGGCTTTGGTATCTGGATCATAATGATGGACCAAGGTTTCATCCTGTGCAATCAGTCTTTTGAAAAACTTTGACTCATCTTCTTGGCACATCTCCAAATTCATCCTCGAGCACTGGACGCGTTATCACTTCTGGAATGGTGTGAGCAACCTGGCAATCCATCTGGCAGACACCTTATGCATATGCAAATGGTCATGAATGATAGTTTCCAGAGACCCTGTACTAATCTTGACATCTTGGGCTATTTGGCGAGTAGTAATGCGCCGGTCTTCCAAAATGGCAGCCTCAACTTGACGGACAGATGCCTCATTAATGGCAGAAGGGGGGCGACCAGGTCTGGGAGCTGTTTTCACAGACTTCCTGCCATGTTTGAATTCACAATGCCAGCGTTTTACAAGGTCATATGATGGGGCATTATCACCATAAGTTTCTTTCATTTCATCAAAAGTCTCCTGTAGTGTGCGTCCTTTCAATTACAAAAACCGGATCACTGCTCAACATTCAACAGGCTCCATTTCACACCTGACTCAGTTCAAACACTTGTAAAACAGAAACCACAATTATTTCAGAGCAAATTTTCCACATAATCCGTAGAGATAGAACTCATTACACATGCAAAATTTCAGCTAGATTAGACAACTGGAAGTGGGCCAGGGGCATTACTTATTGCACGCCATTCTTGGGGACTTCATATTATTACTACAGACTGCATGATATGATGTAACAGTTCTTATACACATATAGAGGGGGTACTTTACTTATGATGATGTTGGGGAGGACACAAAATGCTCGGAAGGCGTTACACAAGGTTCGTTACATGATGATGATAAAACAAATTTAACGTTTTCGTTGTAAAGAATGATGACACGAGACAACAGTTACAAACATAGTTGGTTTCTTTATTCTTCAATCGACCGATCGGTGATGTCAGGAATTCAAACATTGATTTTCATTCTCTATTTTTCTTCCTTCGCTTCTAAAGGGATCTCCTTTGAAACTGAATCTCTCTCATCAACTCATCTCTGAACACTCGGATTCCTATATTGAGAAATCTCCTTTATGACGTCAGAAATGTGGTTTCCAAACGTGACTAATTTTCACGTGGCTTTACATGTTTGTCCAAACACATTTTTTTCAAACAAAAGCATCCGTAATTCTAATTCTAACCTATTTTTAAACAATATACTTTAACTTGCATTGTGCATTCATTTAGCTGACTTATTTAATATCCATATTTCTAAAAGAATGGACAATCGACTCTTTTTCAGACACAAACAATATTTAACAATTTCTAATAGAATTAATAATGGACTGAATTTCTAACATTCCATTATCCATTATCTTTAACACTTACTTACAGGGTTCGATTCTAGCCTTATCCTAATATCATTTTCACTTATCTTGTATCTCTTCTTAGTTACATGAGAAGGGGACAGCCCTTTCATGTAACTAAATCATTATATCTAAAAGAAAAAATAGATTTATTGGTATCTGGAGACATAGCTCAGTGA